>NC_140165.1:146658967-146878967 GCF_963971535.1 Notolepis coatsorum | reverse complement strand
ACTGGCCAGCCGACCACTGGAGAGTTCAGTCCCCAGGCCCTGTGTGGTTTCCTCTCCCTGGGCAGGGAGGTTACTTCACTACCTCCTGTTTACACGGCTACTGGAGGCCAAGGAAAGTGATGGGGGCTTGTGAGAGAAATGCCTTAACGCTGTAACAAGGGCACACACGGGGGGCTTTTTTAGACCATGGCCATCCTGTCATTGTGGGTGCAATAACCGGGTGCAGAATACAGGTCCATAGAGTGAGAAAGTCATGGAGAGCAATCAGCGTCTGCGGGCCTGAGCTGATGAAGGGTCATTTGTGCAGGGGGGCCCGAGGGACCTCAGTGACCCCTGTGACCCTGAAGGCAGCCTCCCTATACACTGTAAAAAATAATATTCATCAAAACAACTGATACAGCTTGACTAAACTTGTCACACATCCATTTGACCTGACAAGAGATATGATGATGATTTATTTTCTGTATTTATTACAAGTAAAAAATATGTTTTAAGTTTGTGTGTGTGTTTATGTGTACGTGTGTGCGTGTGTACGTGTGTGTGTGTGTGTGTGTGTGCGCGTGTGTGTGCGTGTGTGTGTGTGTGCGTACATATGTGCGTGCATATGTGTGTAGATATGTGCGTGCATATGTGTGTAGATATGTGCGTGCATATGTGCGTACTAGGGCTGACCCCTATTAGTCGAATATTCGACTAATCTGTCGAAAGGAGCCGTAGTTGACTGCCAACCTCTTAGTCAAAAAAGAAAGAAAGAAAGAAAATAAAATATATATATATATATATTTTTTTTTTATATAATTCTTTCCAAAAGAAAATAGGCCTAGAAGCGTGGCTAATGCTAATGGCACGCATACCAGAGGCTAACTGCCTAAGAAAACAGGCACAGAGGCACTGAAAGAGGATTTCACCCATTCTAATGAACACACTAGACTAGACAAATATCAAGATGTATCCATCAGTGGACCAATTGCATGCTTTTGCAGAGGACAAGAAGCCTTCAGTCGACTCCTTCAGACATTAAGCACCCCCACAGCCCAAATGGAATGATAAAAAATAAAAAATATTATACTTTTTTTATATAATATCTAATAATATTCTAACTAATAGTCGATTATCTGCACATTTCATCCAATCATAGTCGACTATCCAAATCCTTAGTCGGGGACAGCCCTAGTGCGTACATATGTGCGTGCATGTGTGTGTGAATGTGTGCATGGCTGCATGCTATGCATGTAAAGTGTGTATGCAAGGTGTGTAGCATGTCAATAAATAATTACAGAAGTACTGTACTATATTCAGTGTATATTGAATCTGTATATTCAATCGACAATGCAAACCTATTTTACCAATTTCATGTCATCACTGTCATGATGTCATCAAGTGTTTCACTATATATAGATATAAAGAGAGATTAACAAGACTAGGGAAGCTTAGTTAAGCCTGACCCAGCCATGACACTCATGCAGGCGTGTTTCAACAATGGTGCATCAGCCAGTCAATCAGTCAGTTAGGGACATTTGCTATAGTAGGCCAGCCTTCTGGGTCAGGCAAAAAATAAAACTGTCTAAATGAGTTTGAAAACAATGGCTAGCTAAGATTTTATCATTATTTATTGTCTAAACTTTGAACGTCCTCCAACGTTGAATGAGTGAATCACCTTGCTTTGAATCAGTGCTTACTAAGAGGGTTTGGAGTGTTATTGTGGCTAAAGTGGAGAGGCAGGCAACAAGCCTATACTATGACCTTGTCTGTATTGGTGATCAGGCTGGCCACTCCAACCACCACCACCACCCTCCTCTCTGCTCAGCGGAGGTCTGGCTGATGGATAGTCTGTAATCAGCAGCAGACAGACCTGCCACAGGAAACATCTCCCCATCACGTCTACGGAAACCTGCTCCTCCAGAGACCTACTGATAGCCCCAGTGGAAGAGGGGAGGGAGGCAAAACAATTGGATTTTTCAACAAAGAAATAACCCACAATGTCTACTGTTCACAAATGAGGATATGATTTATACAACAGGCCTACTGCCAAATTAACTCTTTGAACAATATAGTAATACTCTGGATGATTGAATGAATGAATGAATGAAAAGTTTATTTCTTGGACATGTTATTCTTCTTATTTCTTCAAACAACTCACAGTGTCTTGATCCGTAAGACCAAACAATCATAACAACAAATTAAAAAAATCCTTAAAGGAAAAAAACATTTAAAAAAGAACAAAGAAAAAACAGGAATTATAAACAAAAGAGCATTGTGTTTGGTTAGCAGACATGTCCAAAAAAAGGAGTAGAGGGAAGCTTAGCTTATTGATCCCTACCCCCTTACATTTGTATTTGTTCTTCCATTAATATTACTAGAATTTACATAATTTAGTATATTACAATATAGTATATTATTTTTACTTATATTAAAAGTTTACAATAAAAAACATGATTCACTTGACTGCAGTGAATATAGTACATCACTACATACACAATATAACATAATTTTGTTTATCCTCACTACTCATTTCTGTATTTTTCTAATGTGTATTTTTTTAGCTGCTTTTTAAATTGTGCCACATGTTTACTCAGTTTGATGTATTCGGGTAAATTATTCCACAACTTCACTCCACACACCGATATGCACATGCTTTTCAGCGTGGTGTGTACCATTGGTTGTTTGAGATTCCCTCTCCCTCTTAAATTATATTCACCTTCCCTGTCTCTGAACCATTTTTGAATGTTGCCTGGGATTAGCTTGTATCTGGCTTTGTATACAATGAGGGCAGTTTTGTAATCCACTAGGTCCATAAATGTCAATGCTTGTAGCTTTATAAATAAGTTATTGGTGTGTTCATAATATCCTACATTGTTGATTATTCGTATTGCTTTTTTTTGCATGGTGCATATTGGCTGTAGAGTGCTTTTGTAGGTATTACCCCATACCTCCGCACAGTAGCTCATATATGGTAGGAAGAGTGTACAGTACAGTGTATACAGTGTTTTTTGGTTTAGAATGTGTCTTATCTTTCATAAAACACCAACACTCCGTGCCAATTTAGTCCTGACATATTTGATATGAGGTTTCCAGTTGAGTTTGTGGTCTATTATCACACCCAGAAATGTATTCTCAAATACCCTCTCCAGTTTAATACTATCAATCCTTAGTTCAACCGGTGTATTTACTTGTATATCACGTTTACCAAATATCATGAATTTGGTTTATTGGATTTGAAAAGATAATGACAGTGTTCAGATTCCCTTACTTTTACACCTTAATAACTCCTTAATGACCTTATTAATTAAATAAGAATTACGGTAAAGTAGAATTGTGCATGGAATAAGTAGAATTAAAGAGCACAAATAAATGACCACCCCTTCATTTAAATGAAGCTCCTTAATTTTCACTGATTTACTGACTTACTACTGTACTACTACTACTACTACTACTACTACTACTACTACTACTACTACTACTACTACTACTACTACTACTACTACTACTACTACTACTACTACTACTACTACTACTACTACTACTACTACTATTACTACTGTGTAAGCCCCTAACTGAAAGTAAATGCATGGAGGTCTGCAATGTTTTAAGTACCCCTTGATTTTTATTGTGCATAGATTGAGGCATTTTTAAGCATTTAAGTCATTTTTAAGGCATGAGTCTACCAAGTAGAATAAGATGTTTTGAATCTACTCTGGGAAGATTGGGGGCCCAAGATTAGGATACAACCCTGTGAGGTGCTTAAGGCTGTTTAGGCAGGACTATAGGACGTAAGCGTCTCCCCATATTTTGTTAGGTTCTTTGTTTCCTGGCCGAAGGGCTTTTCTACATTCTGACAGATGAGGCGTCTCTGCTGTGAGACAAATCCTCCGGAATCCTTCCAGCATGTTGGGATGAGCAAGGCGATGAGTCGCCATTTGCTCTGCGTATGAATAGAACAATTGGTCTGACACACCAACCTGCCATTTTGGAATGCTGAGGGCTGTTTGATTTTGGGCCCGTAAAAGCTTGTCCCTCAGTATCGGGGGAACAAAGATTATCCCTGAAAAGAGCTCCTCGTTTCTCCCCCCTCTTCTCAAATGCTCTGACCTTGATCCTGCAGGCCCCCCATCCATCCGCCCTCTGTGTGGACCTCTTGCACAGGTGTGAAGGGGGGAGGGTCCTGTCCTAAAAAGACGAGGTCACGGTCATCAGTTCAGTTCAGTTCAGTTCAGTTCATTTTTATTGTCCGAAAAGGGCTAGGGAGAAGGACTAGTCTTGTCAGGCCCTACCCCTGAAGACTTACGTTTAGTTTATTTATTTTTTTACATTTACATACATGCATTACTATACACTATACTATACACATACATACCTGCACATGTCTACACACATACAGATACACATGATGTCTATAGCATTGCTCTGTATATATACAATAAACATAAACATATACACACATATATATATATATATATATATATATATATATATATATATATATATATATATATATATATATATATATATATATATATATCCATACACACATACATGGTGTTATATGGCATGTATATAAAGTGATATACAGTATATATAGTACACATTACAGTATAGTATACCTGCAGTATATACTAGTGTATACAACACATATATAATGTGATATAAGATATATAGTATATATACAATATAATATAGTACCATAATATAATAGTATATAGTGTAAATATAGTTTAATATAATATAATAATTAATTCGAATATGATTAAATATAATATAACGTATAATACAATATCACAATATATGTATTTTTTTTATTAATTAAATGCAATTAAAGCTCTTCTTCCCTTCTGTACCTATCGAAAATATATATTTTTTTGTCTAGATTTGAATTGATTTATGTTTTCACAATATTTTAGTTCATCCTCTAACGGTTAGAGGATGAACTAAAATATTGTGAAAACATAAATCAATAATCAATGAAAATGAAATGTGTATCTCCTCTTACCCTGTGGAATGGGTTAGAGTCTAACCCATTCCACAGGGTAAGATGAGATACACATTATTTTCAGGTTTGTTTTCATCACAGGTTTTTTGAAGTTCAATGGTCGTATCCCCCCTCTTTATCCAGAAATGTGCTTCTTACATTTACCGGTAATTGATTATATCTTGCTTTGTACATAACTTGCAGAGTTTTAAAGTTGACCATATCAATGCACTTCAAAAGATGTGATTGTAGAAACAGTGTGTGAGTGTGGTCCCGATATCCTGCATTGTTTATTACTCTTATTCAAGACCAGTTCAAGATGGTTTCCAATATATTAAGTCAGCATTGTCAAACTTTGTGATGCAGTGGTTTGTGTGACGCCCCCCCCCTTCCTTTTAGATTTCCCCCCTTTCCCCCAATACCTAAATTGTCACCTGATGTCTTTAGTGTCTTGTGAAAGGGAGAGGGAGCAGGTTTAGACATGCCCTCTCTGTCTTAATCCTACATGCCCCCAAGAGCCATTCACCTCAACTATCTGTTAAAAGTCAGTTTCCATGATAATCACCAACACAGGCGCATATGTAAGTCCTTCTCAGTTCCGCTCAATTTACAAATGAAATACCTTTCGCTACACTTAGTATTCACACACACACACACACACACACACACACACACACACACACACACACACACACACACACACACACACACACACACACACACACACACACACACACACACACACACACACGTGCACAAGTGTGATGTATTATTAGATCTTTCTGGAGGGACCTGTAGAGTGAGGGTCACACACAGTGGCACCCCTCGTTTATGAAGGTGTACCACCCTAAACAAATACCAACAAAGGCAGGAAGGGCTGAGCCATTGAACCCTGCACCCTGGCTTTCTACTGTTCTCGTCCAAATGGAGTATTGGTGAGGCATGATAGGCAATACTAACTGTTTTTCCTGTCGTAGCATTCTCTCTCAGGGTTCCCCTATGGCAACACAGGAAGGCTCACTGGGGGGTCCATAGGAGAATGAAAACACACGCACACACACATGCGCGCGCACGCACACACACACACACACACACACACACACGCACACATGCATGCACATCAGGTCCCTGCACCAGTAAACATATATAGCTTGCATCATTATGTAGTTAATAGTTATTAATGAGAATATACCGTTGAAGCAGTTGAGTCTGTTAGGCGTGTGGAGACTGGGCTACAGAATATGGGAAACTAAGGAGTTGATCCTAGAGGCTCTGGTCTTAAAGAGTACAACATGAGATGGCTGGTGCATCTATGATCAGTTTAAAGGCAGGTAAATGAAACGTTTGACAGAGTGATTGTTGAACCTTTTGTTTTTGGTTGTAAAAGTGTCTCACTGTCACAGTTGGAAAAAGGAGGTCCTATTTCAGGATGGTTCTTGCAGATTGTTCAGTGTTCTAGCCATGTGGAAACCATAACTACATAACTGCACAGATATCAAGCAGGTACAGCACATTACCATGTGATCTCACTTCATCGTCTGTTATATATTGAGGGGAGGCCAGCCTACAGGTTGGCTTTATTGCTTAAGCCATACGCTTAGTCCATAGATATTACATTTTTGTGGTAGTATGTTCTGTGTATGTTAGTGGATCAGAAGGAGAGATGGTCTAGGGGTGCGTGCTGCAGCTGTCTGGCTCAGCTAAATCACAGTGAGCTGGGTGGTGGTGGTGGGGTTGAACCGGTGCGGGGGTCCCTGCGGTGGCCCAGCCAGCCAACCCATATGCCAACACCATGGCCACCCTGAAAGAGCTGTGCCTCTGTCAGAACTGCTCTCGTAGTGCTGTCATTAACAGCTGAGCTTCCGTCTCATCTTCGTCGAAACAGCTTTTGAAAGTTGTTTAAATGGCTCCTCTGATTTGTTTTTAAACCCTCCATCTTCGTGTTCAATGAAGTGCTGCGAAATGTGTTGAGTGCAGAGAACGCAGAGGAACCCATTTGGAGAGCTGAAATAGTGCAGGGCTTTGTCCAAATATTTTCTCTGAGTCCCCGTTCCTTACTGGAGGTGGTTAACCTGCCCACTCAGGGCTTTGGAAGACTGACACATGGCTTTGACATCGACTTTAGGCCTGTTTTGGCATCGTTAAAGGCCAATTTGTCAGCATTCAATGCAGGGCAGACAGAGAGATGTGTTTTTGAGGGGCCCCACATCTGGGTCCTTTGTGTTTTAACAGTGTCCCGCTTCCTCTTTTAGACCCCTGAAGTACGTAATGCGAAGGCCACGTTCCACAGCCAGTTGGTCTCATTATCACTCACACACACTGGCCGGGGACTCCTACTCAAACATAAGGGCCCGGTCTGACCCTTGTACGCCATCTTTTCCTGCATCCCCCCACAGTCACTCAGCCAAAACGGCTCAGCCAGGATTCTCTGATAATAATCATAAAGGGTAATGAGTTCAATGTAATCATCAGCTGTCGGCAGAGGGTAAAAGTGTTATTGAGGGAGAGGAAAGCGTGTTAGTGTTTTAATGTGTGATGGGCAGTAAGCATTAGAGACAGAGTCAGGGGCCCTTGTCTGGTCCGCTAATCAGTTATAGCCTGACTGGCTTGATTAAAGGAAATGGACAGAGTGGAAACTCTGTGTCTGTGTGTCCGCGTGTGTCCGTGTGTGTGTGTATGTGTGTGTGTGTGTGTGTGTGTCCGAGCATGCATGTTTTTTTATGTTTGTGTGTGTGTGTGTGTGTGTGTGTGTGTGTGCATGCCAGAGTGCACATGCTTTCATGTGTGTGTGTGTGCGTGCGTGCGTGCGTGTGTGTGTGTGTGTGTGTGTGTGTGTGCGAGCATGCATGCATGCATGTTTTTTATGTTTGTGAGTGTGTTTGTGTGTGTGTGTGTGTGTGCATGCCAGAGTGCACATGCTTTCATGTGTGTGTGTGCGTGTGCGTGTCTGTGTGTGTGTGTGTGTGTGTGTGTCTGTGTGTGTGTGTGTGTGTGTGTGTGTGTGTGTGTGTGTGTGTGTGTGTGTGTGTGTGTGTGTGTGTGTGTGTGTGTGTGTGTGTGTGTGTGTGTGTGTGTGTGTGTGTGTGTGTGTGTGTGTGTGTGTGTGTGTGTGTGTGTGTGTGTGTGTGTGTGTGTGTGTGTGTGTGTGTGTGTGTGTGTGTGTGTGTGTGTGTGTGTGTGTGTGTGTGTGTGTGTGCCTTGCCTCAGTTTTGTTTTCAGACGCAGAAACGACAAAACAGATGCAGAAACAATTAGAGCGAGTCTGAGGATGTTTTTACTCCCCTTCTCTCCACGCTCACTTTGTGAATGCACATCAAAGTTGACGACTAAGTATAAAAGTGCCTGTAATTGATTTTATTGTTTAACTCCTTAAAGCAGTTGCCTCTAGCTGCAGACAAGGTGAGACCCCGGACAGCTCCAGAATAGCATTGGTGTTGGCATCAGTTATCGGCAGTGTGGTTATTCTAGCAGAGGTAGGATGCTAAGTGATGGGATCTTCAGGGTACCTGAGAGAAGTGTGAATTCAGCTACACTTGGAGGACAATGTTAGATGAGAACAACTTCTTTATTTTATTTTATTTTTTTATTTTTTTTTATTGATCTTTTTCCCCCTCCTTTTTCCTCCGATTTTCTCCCATCCCAATGTTAGTCGTTATGCCAATTCCCAATCCCCTTCCTGGTCGCTGCGCACTTACCCCCCACAGTCGGTCTGGGAGAGTGGAGGCTATCACGTGCTTCCTCCGACACACGTCTAGCCAATCAACCGCTTCTTTTCACCTGGCAGCACGGACTCTCACTGAGAGGGTGTAACGTGTGGAAGGATCACACTACCCCCCTTAGATCCTATCCGCGCTGAGCAGGCGCCCCGACCGAACTGTAGGAGTCGCTGTTTACAACGACCCGGACCCACCCCGCCAGCTTTCCCACCCTCTAATACAGCCAATTGTATTAGTGTGAACGGCCAGCCAAGCTGGTGACAACGCCGGAGCTGTGAGCTGGATTCGAACAGGCGAATCCAGCGTCTCCGGTGTTGGTGACGAACGCAATCTCCGCTACGCCACCTGACCGCTACAACTTCTTTATTTAAAGGAGGACAATGTTAGATGAAAACGACTTCTATATTTAAAGGTCACATATTATGTACCCTTTCAACAATTTTATAAAATTCCCTTGAATTGGTGGTATTTTTTATTGTATATATATATATATATGTATTTATTTCTTCCCTTTTATTGAACACACCACATTTGTATTAAGTATTCCCTTCCCTGCCTGGCTATACCCCACACCCAAGAGTAAAAAAACCTTTACAAATTGGGCAGTACATCAGGTAGGCAGTGGTCCGAGCTCCAAAAAGCACAGCTTATTGATTAATTAAAGCAAATGTATTGACATATTCTGCACAGCCTTTTTATATTTGTTAATCTGAAAACTTCAAACCCTGGTCATTTTCCCACTGTGCCTAAATAACATCTCAGACTGCCAAATCCCTAAAAAGATTAGGAAAAGCACATTTCCCATGATATGACCCCTTAAACCAACTCATGTTGGCCCTGATGAAGCCTTTTAAAGTCAAATTGTATTTGTTCTCTTCCAACATCTAATACTGAACTGAACTCACCTTTCTCTTTGGCCCATGCTACAATTCAAGTGCCTCGTCGGATAGCGAAGTATAGTGGCAGAGCGGTGCTCCTTCAGTCGTACCTACCTGATAACGGTTGCGACCATATGACATCTATGGAGGAAGTGAACGATGCTCTGTCACAGTAAATACACACACACCCCGCTGTTTGTTTACGCTGAGCTGGCAGAGGGCTGGCCTGCTGGTCTCAGACCAGACTGATTTACAGTTTGTTGCTGTCTGTCAAGCGGCTGACAGATGAAACCCTACACCACAACCTCGCCGCTGGCAACAGTGTTGTCAAATGTTTCTCTGCTTCACCACTGGTATAGGAATGTTTCAGGGAAATTCCATAAGTTTGGCAGAAGGGTTAACAAGTACCATAAAAATCTAATAGTAGAAAGTAAACAGAACAGTTTTCTATTTGCTTCTCCAATGATCCACCTGTCACTCAAACAGCTAGAATAATCATGTCACAGTTAGAGATCACTGCAGGGGACTGACAAGGGCCCAGACCTGCTCGGGTCCATTGCATTTAGTAGCAGTTGGCACTGTGTCTTCACGACACCCATATATATGGTGAATAAACATCGTTTTTTTTTACCATTGTAAAAACATTGTCAAGATATTTTGCACAGCCCCTGATATTAGTAGTAATAGCAGTAGTAGTTGTCATTTTGACAGGCACACTGCTGTGATATGAATAAATAGAACATGATATTTCTGGCATACTAACAGCGTGGGAAACAACACACTACTCATTATGGCCGTTTTCTTTTTATAGGGGGTTCTTACGTTTTGACTGGCAATGTTCCAATTTTTGGTAGGAGTTTTAGCAGTGCTATTTTAAATGCTATAAAATTCCCCGTGTTTTTTTCTGCCCTGTTGCATGGAAGACAAGTTTCAGCCTGCAAATGACTCATGAAAATGTATGTTGACATGTCTTTGCAAAGAATATGTGGACTAATGGCAAACTAAAGTCTATGGGGTTGTCTCAAATTCATACACTTGTGGTTTTGAATACTTGCCGTATACTTGATTGTGATGAATATCCTTCTGGCCTTCTTCCAGGTCCAGTCAAGTTAGTGGCAGAGCTCTCATTCCCATCCTGAAGCAAAGTATCATATGACAGACACAGAGGCTCCGGACGTAACACTGGCTATGGGTGGAACGTCTGAAAGGCACCTAGTTTTCACATGGGCCACTGTTTGGGTTTCCACTTTGACTTCTTCTCATAACAGGGAGACCCTTTGAGTCTCTATGTATCTGGAGAAAAAGAAAACAAGAGAGAACCATATGAGAACCCGTCTGAAATGACAACATGGCCCCGCTTGTCGATTATAGGATCTAAAGATGTTTCCTCTCGCCTCAGACCAAGTGTCTCTGCGTAATAGATAAAGGACAGGCCCTAACCTAGTAAACATAGTCTTAAAGCAGCCTATTTTGTCCTCTAATCACAGGTGTGATTCCACACCACAGCCAACGCACTACATGAGCACCTGTTGAATTTTTATGACTAAACAAGGACTATCTAGCAAAAAATAAATGTGCAGAGGAAGCCAACGATCTGTATTCTAGAACCTGGTTTCTAAAACTATGAGTCGGGACCCAAAGTGTCCACAGGCCTTCTTCTGGTACGATTCCCACATGACAACAGCAATGATATGTTTGTGATATGTTTCAATGAGCCTCGGTCCTGCAATGAGAGGGGAAAGAAAATCTCCTTTGGATCCCTGGCTTGAAAAGAAACCATAGTGTGTGAGCTGGTTCACCTCGTCACACCCTTGTTATCTATTAGTGGTGAGGGAAAATATACGTAGTAGTATCGCGATACTTTGCGTGGCGATACTGTATCGATACAGGGACGCCAAGTATCGATATTTAATTATTTATTTAAAAAAAAATTAAGAAATGTTTTTTTTTGTATAAGGAAGTTGCATTGTTCATTTCAATACCTGTAATAGTAAAGTAGTCCACACACACACACACACACACACACACACACACACACACACACACACACACACACACACACACACACACACACACACACACACACATGCACACATGCATGCACATCAGGTCCCTGCACCAGTAACATATATAGCTTGCATCATTGTGTGCATTCAGTTCAGTTGGAATATGACTGTAAGACAAACTGTTCAGTTTGTCAGGTACATGCAACACAGATTACAGTGTTTACATCTGTCTGCTTGAGAAAATACCATGTTCTGCAATAAAATGATTGAAGTGAGATGAACAGACTGAACTTTATTTTATTAGATAAAACATGTTGACAAAGTTTACTTTGCAGTTGAAAAAAGGTAATAAATCGCAATATATCGCAATACTCAGCATATCGCAATATATTTAGTATAGCAATACTATCGTACCGTGACTCAAGTATCGTGATAGTATCGTATCGTGAGGCCTCTGGTGATTCCCACCCCTATTATATATGTAAAGATTTGTAGCATCTAACTATTCATATTATCCCTAACTATCACTTGTATCAGTCGTTTCATTGTGAACACCAGGACCACACCCACTGTTTGGCACATGCATCCACAATGCAGCATCTAGAAGCAGTGTCACTATAGTGAACAGACTCAGTCAGCTGTATTGTAAATGTGACGAGAGAGAGAGAGAGAGAGAGAGAGAGAGAGAGAGAGAGAGAGAGAGAGAGAGAGAGAGAGAGAGAGAGAGAAGAGAGAGAGAGAGAGAGAGAGAGAGAGAGAGAGAGAGAGAGAGAGAGAGAGAGAGAGAGAGAGAGAGAGAGAGAGAGAGAGAGAGAGAGAGAGAGAGAGAGAGAGAGAGAGAGAGAGAGAGAGAGAGAGAGAGAGAGAGAGAGAGAGAGAGAGAGAGAGAGAGAGAGAGAGAGAGAGAGAGAGAGAGAGATTCTCCTAATTGAACTGCAGGGTTTGTTTTGTCAGGATTTTTTTTATTTTTTTTGGGGGGGACCAAATGGAATCAGGTTCCCATAGGTCCCCCTGGGATGTTAGAGCATGGGGGTGTGTGTGCAGGCTGGGGGTCTAGCAGGGCCTGTTGGAACTCAGCAGTCTCCAGCGCTTAATCCCTGTCATTATCCCCACTGAGCGGGGCTATTAAGACTGGGAGGACTGACCCTCTCATCAGCTTCATCCTTTGTTCTCCCATTGACCATATCTCACACGGTGGCCATTTTGCTCTCATGTCGTGCTCAGGTTGGGATCCTTTTCCACCCTGTTCCCGCTGTGAACGAGCTGAGTACGACATGAGAGCAAAAATGGCCGCCATGTGAATATGGTCAATGGGAAACAAGCATTTCATCATAAAGTATTCTGTATTTTGTTGTGACAAATAATAAACAAACTTGAAACTTGAAACTTGAATATGATCCATACTTTGTTCTTTTTAAAATAATGGAGTTTTAAATCCTCTTCCACCCTCACGCTTTCATCTGGCTTTTCTCCTGCTTGTTTTGTTTTCTCCAATGTTATTGTTTCCCCCTACTCCCCTATACGGTTTCCTTCCAGAATCTTCCTATCTTGCTCCTTCCCACTGAGTGTTGCCTACAGATATTTCCACATGCTACGTCTCACCTATACTTTATCTTAAAGGGGCACTTTACCAAAAAACAATGCTGATTCATTTTGCACATAATCTCACACACATCCAAAAACAGTTGTGCATGCATTTATTCAGTTTGACAGTTATTGAGAGTAAATGAGAAGAGAAGCCGCCTATTCTCGGTCCTTGCTCCACAATAGTGGAACGAACTTCCCACCACAGTTAGGACAGCGGAAACCCCACCAATCTTTCGCCGTCGACTAAAAACACACTTCTTCAATCAATATCTGAAATGAAAGAAGAAGAAGAAGAAGAAGAAGAAGAAGAAGAAGAAAAAAAAGGAACCTTCTTACTATCAAGTTCTACTATCATGCACTCTTCCACTAATTAATCTTCCATTACTACCTACTATACTAATATGTATCTACTACTGTGCAGCACTGTTTGATGAACATTGTTACTCAGCTGAAATAGTTGTACCCTTCCTGCTGACTTGTCGTACAGCTTGTAAATCTGTTTCATTTGACTAAATGTAAAATGTAAATGAGTTTAAATGTATCATTTCATTGAGCTGTAATTAACACAACACAATGATTCAATGTCCCTGATGACATCTTTGGTGGCCACATTCAAATAAATTTACTCTCAATAACTGTCAAACTAAATTAATGTGTGCAAAACTATTTAGAGTTCTTGGATGTGTGTGAGATTATGTGCATTATTGTTGGTGAAGTGCCGCTTTAATACATAACTAACCTCACAGATCCTATAGAGAAATGCACAAAATGATGAGGGGATCTTTCTCACATCTGATCCTATAACTACAGTTTGGGCCTATTTTTATTATACTGTGAAAACACCTGATGGGGGATTTATGTGTTTTTGTAGAAGAAAACGAACAATATTTACATTATCAGCCAATCATTGCATCTCTTAACTAAATAGCTTACCTTAGGCAGCACTAAAACAAAAGTTTGACAGGAGCATCCCAGTTGGAGAGGACAAGCTGTCCCATTATAGCACATCCTGTGGGGCCTGCTGTTTTGTCCATTGACATGGAGCGTGGCTGAGAGAGGATGGGTGCGGGGGTGGTCCAGGGTCCTGAGTTGGGAAGGGGAAACACCTTGTGACCCCCTTGTTCCTGACACAGCTACTGAAGGTGTGGAGACAACAAGGATGGAGGAGCAACACTGCTTACACAGGACCACGTTTCTATCATGTTTACAAAACCCAATGTCTGTATTTCTTAAAGTTGAAATTAAACTGTTCAAAATGGGTAATTTGCTTATGTTTGGTGGGTCAAACATGATATTATTACTATTATTAAATATAACTATTATTAACTATTATTTTTTATTTTTTTTTATCAAGCTGTACATGTTTATGAACTATACAAAATGCAAACATTTTATATATGAGAATCAAAACCTATTCTAATTATATTACAATCATGCATAGTATTAGCACATGTTTAGAGCCAATGTAAACAGCAACCTTGTCCAGCTGCTTAAATGAACAGAATGCGGAGCAAGTCAACTTGTGTAAATCTTTCTATTGTGCTGCTTGTCACTTTTGGCAGCCTTGCAACAAGGAAGGCAGATAAGTAATAAATACACAAAGAATATGTTGTTTCTCGTGGCAACAATAAAATCAAACTTGCAAATATCTTAGCAGTTTTTTTTACATTTGTCTTCTTTTCTGGTTGGGTTTTTATATGATTGTCAGCGTTCATTGTTCCCAAGGTACAGACAACAAGCTTTCTGCTGCAGAGAAATGCTTTGTCCCATTCGGGGCATCCATAAAAGACACTTTTCTTTACTGGATTCATCAACTCAACTCTCTAAAACAGTTAATATTTAGGAAATGTGCAGGTATACGTGTATATATATATATATAAACTTGAGTGATGTGGAGTAGAAAAGGATTTTTCTTCCCCAATAAGAGCAAATATGTGACAGGTGTATTACTCATTAACAGAAAACAGCTGAGGGGGACAGAAATGAAACAATAGGTTAATATTTCATATTGTTTGGTGGTGTTGTTTGGTGGTGTTCTCTATTCAATTCAACGCTGAGGTCAAGCGAGGACAGCTGTGGGAAAAGATAGCTGTTTATGTTACCGTTGACTTCATGTCCAGGCAGCTAATTAGACTCACTCAATGACTGGAGGAAGTTATTCAGAGACTGGGGGCCGTGCACGTGTTGCACGTGGTGCACACGAACATGGAACTCACTAACTACCTAGGTTTCCAGTGCCCTTATATGTATTTTGTTCTTGTCATTTTCAATTGATCAAAAGCGGGAGGGACAGACTTACTTAATGGGTAAGTTCACCATTTTCTTAGAGTTTTTCATTTTTTTATTGTGTTTTTGGTAGATTTTTTATTGTTTTTTTTTTGGACAAGTCCGGCAGAAAGGAAGTATGGGAGGAGAGAGATGTGGGAAGACATTCTGCGAGGGTCGCCGGGTCCGGGAGTCGAACCCGGGACGGCCGCGCTGCACTACAGTGCGTTACGTGGTGCGCCACCCTGGCGCCGCTTTTTTTGTACAGTTTTTAATCAATTTATCAATCAATCAAACTATATTGTGTATGTAATCATATAGGGAGTTAGGAACTTCACTAAAATAGGTTACTTTCATTCATAAAAAAAAATATGATAAAAATAAAAAAGTTAAAACCCACAAATAAACCAATTGATATAAGTGCAATGCAAAGACAGTGGTAGCTATGAGGCCTGACTCCATTTCTTGTTCTTGCCAATTTAGCTCAAACCATTGGGATTCAGACTGCACCTTATCAAACTAGAATGGATTTAACGGGTAAGTTGAGAAGTCTGGACCCTGGGGACAGCGTGGAGTGGGTTTCAGCATTTATTTCAGGGCTTGCACAGACTGGATTGTGGCCCCATTGATGTTGCATTACTTTTGTGGTCGCCAGAGCTGCAGGTAGGTCCAATGAAGAACAGCATGGTTTGTGCTGAGAAAGGACTCTACCAATACAACATCAGTGGAGGGTTCCAACATTCTGAACTTACCCTTGACAGTCACTCTCGATAATGGAAGCAAAACTCACGATCATTATTGTTGTTATTATTATCATTATTATTATAATTGTTATTATTGTTATTATTAATAATAATAATAATAATAATAATAATAATAATAATAATAATAATAATAATAATAATAATAATAATAATAATAATAATAATAATAATAATAATAATAATAATAACTGTTGTTATAACAGGTAAGATGCTCTACCAGTTATCAACCTCCATGTCAGGAGTTGTACCCTCACACATTTGGGGGGGGTGAGGGGGTGGCATTGGCTCCGTGGCACAGGGGTGTGATATCGTCTAACACAGCAGAGTCAGTGCTTAGCAGGCTGGTGTGAAAGGTCAGAGACCGGGGCTCAGAGAACGTCCCGGTTATTGGACACAAGGAAAGAGGTCATTAATGTCAGCATCTATACAAATATGAGAGGACTAGTCGTAACTGTCGTCATTGTCATTCTACACGAAAACAAACACACTTATGTATTGTGTGTGTAAAAGGTTATCCTGCCCTCTCAGACTTTTGACAGTGGGGCGCCTCTCCTGAACCAAACAGGCTCCAAAGCTCCAGTAACAGACGGTGCCCATGGTCTCACCTCAACCCCAGGCTAACTCAGGTGACACAGAGCTGTGACCCCGGCCCCCCCTGAGGCTCCTGGACCCTGGGCGCCTGGGCGTGATTTGTGGGGCTTGGGGGTCTCCTACTCTGGATCACAAATCAAGTGGGGAATACTGTGTGTAGCTGACAGTTTTACACTTCAAACAGGCCTCTGGGTCACAGATTACACTTTCAATCACTTATCTCCTCCTCCAGCCAGCAGGCCTCTGCAGACTGTGGCTGACATGTGTCTATTACAATACCCCCCCCCCCCCCCCCCCCCATTTCGACTCCACTGAACTGTGTTTTGAGATGGATAACTTGCAGGTTACACCCTCTACTGCCTCTCAGGCAACATAATATCTGAGACACGTCCAGCTGTGCAGAACATAATATAGCAATAACCTTTAATTAAAGGGCTGTGATTGGTGCATAGGTGCAAACACTGGAGCATCACATGCTCGTTCATAGTGTCCTCATGACGTTGGTTTTCCGTACAATATGGTGCAATGCCACAGCTCATTGGCCAGGGATGACGATAATCACCTGCTATTTGATTACAATCACCTGCCGTTTGAGACCAAGATGAGATGGAATAATATGATGAGGAGGGTCCACTCCAGAATCATCCAATATACAGTAGGCTGATAATTTGGGATGAGGACAGCATTGACTCAATCTTGTATATCGCTGGCCCAATGGAGTGAGGACTGTGTAGACCCAACCATTAATGTGCTATACGTGATGTACCTACATGGTCCTCATTCCAAAAACGATCGGAAATCTTTACAGAGTGCAAGTTTTAATTGATAAATGGGTTGAGATATGTGTTGAAGCACAAACTCACCATGAAATGGGTTGTGGTCATTATTACTTTTACACTTGTTTCTCAGAATGTCCCCAGGCCAGGTGGGACAGAAGCAGTCATATTACAAACAGCAGGGTCATTTCAACACCAGATCAAAAGCATTCACAGCTGTGTCGGGACACCTCGCACGTGTGGTCCAATTCTGAAGCAGCGCAACAAAACCCAGAGACCACTGTTACATGAACTCAGGGTACAGTGAGAGAAAGTCATAATGAAGAGTGGGATTATACAGTGACCGTTGAATCTTGAATGAAAAGCTTCATCTGTCGCTTGACTTTACTTGAACATGGGTTTCACATGGAGAGTGTGACGTGGTCTATTGTCTACTGTTTGTCATGCTGTCCCTGTGAGCTGTATGTGAGGTCCTGTTGTCCTTGTACCACGTGTGTCTGTTGGAACGCTGTAAATTGTTGATATGTCTTGACCAAGACCACAACAAATCCCTGCCATTCAGAGGAAAACATTTCATATTCTAATTCTGTTTCTGAACCATACATGACAGTAAATGAGACAACAAGTTTGTCATAAAGTTACCCAAAAATCCACTTGGTTATCAACCACATCGTCTTATCAGAGCAATTATAAAGGCAGTGTTTTACCAGTAAAGAGGTTGTTTAAAGCTTTCAGACGATGGTCTAATCTGACCATCTGTTTCTTATCTGCTCTCCTTTATTTTTTAAATTTGTGAATTTATTTGTCTAACGGATACTGGGCTTGAGAGCAGCAGGCATCCAATCCTCTCCCTAGGGAGTGAGATAGAGGCGGAACCCACCTGGGGGGGGGGGGGGAGTGTGAGTGTGTGTGTGTGTGTGTGTGTGTGTGTGTGTGTGTGTGTGTGTGTGTGTGTGTGTGTGTGTGTGTGTGTGTGTGTGTGTGTGTGTGTGTGTGTGTGTGTGTGTGTGTGTGTGTGTGTGTGTGTGTGTGTGTGTGTGTGTGTGTGTGGAAATAAGATGAGTAATAATAAGTAATAAGAACCTTGAGAACATTGTATTTTTGCCTAACAGATTTGGGGAAGAGGTCAATGTATCTGGTTTAACAGTGTCAGTGTTTATTCTACCACTTTTGTAATGATGGATGGAAAAATCAACAGTGAACATGAAAGAAAAATCTCACCCATGTGTTATTGTGTGTATACATAGAAATACGCCAGTCACCTAAACAGAGCCCTGCAATATATATGGCTTTTGGAGACGGCAGCTAGGTCTGTTGTGTAGCAGTTGTGTCTCCAAGGTGGAGACGGCAGCTAGGTCTGTTGTGTAGCAGTTGTGTCTCCAAGGTGGAGACGGCAGCTAGGTCTGTTGTGTAGCAGTTGTGTCTCCAAGGTGGAAACGGCAGCTAGGTCTGTTGTGTAGCAGTTGTGTCTCCAAGGTGGAGACGGCAGCTAGGTCTGTTGTGTAGCAGTTGTGTCTCCAAGGTGGAGACGGCAGCTAGGTCTGTTGTGTAGCAGTTGTGTCTCCAAGGTGGAGACGGCAGCTAGGTCTGTTGTGTAGCAGTTGTGTCTCCAAGGTGGAGACGGGGCACCAGCATCTTCTTGCTGTTGAGACGGGCAAGATTTTAGCCCTGGCTCCTCCCAACACCCATGCTCTCTCTCTCTCTCTCTCTCTCTCTCTCTCTCTCTCTCTCTCTCTCTCTCTCTCTCTCTCTCTCTCTCTCTCTCTCTCTCTCTCTCTCTCTCTCACAGAAAAGCCACACGAATTGTATGAATAAAATAAAATATTTTTCACATTATCACATGCATTTCTACTTAGTTTTTGGAACACTTCACATGTGATTTACAGGATGCGGATACCAAATGTGATTTCACTGTATCACGTATGAAACTGCATTACATATGATGACATGTATACGCTTGTGTGATGGTATTGTGATCACATGTGGTGTGAAGGCTAAAAGTTTCATAGGATTTGCCTGGTGAATGCCCCAGAGTCTTCACATTTAATCTTATCCCACATCTGGCCTTAAAGACAGGCTGTCTCCTCTGCCTGTCTGTCTGTCTGTCTGTCTGTCTGTCTGTCTGTCTGTCTGTCTGTCTGTCTGTCTGTCTGTCTGTCTGTCTGTCTGTCTGTCTGTCTGTCTGTCTGTCTGTCTGTCTGTCTGTCTGTCTGTCTGTCTGTCTGTCTGTCTGTCTGTCTGTCTGAAATAACATACCGCATACACAGTGAGAATCACAGATGAATGATCCATCTCTGTTCCCCACCACACCCACACTGTGATTACTACATTGCGATTATTGTATTATAAATTAATGCTATTTATTTTTATATTTTTATATATTTTTGTACTACTTCATATTGATGCCTATGCCTATTTTATTATTGTATTTTGCACAATCAATGCGGGCATGACCACCCACATTTCACTGTATGCCCTGGTATATGTATGTGACAAATAAACCGCTTGATTCTTCTTGATTCTTGATTGATGCTGCTGCTAGGCAGAGGAGACTGGAACAAAGCGTTTCACTCATCTGTTTCACTAAAGATTATTCTGATTTTGAAAAGGTATATTTGAATTGTGCACCTTTCTATGATAGCCACTAGGAGGTGTGTTCTCTAAGAGCCTAAGGACTGTTTAAACCTATAGTTTAAACCTGAAAATGCAGTTCCAACCTTGGCTGTCCACCTCGCTCATGCAGCTCAGTGCACCTTTATTGTGAATCCATCTGGAGCTATAACACAATTGACCATATTCACACGGCAGCCATTTTGCTCTTGTGTCATGCTCGGGTTGGGATTCCTTTCCACCCTGTTCTGGTTTGAAAATAGGCCATATAGCTATATCAATGCTGTAGTGTAATTGGTGATTGTAATGTAAGAAGGAATCATGTACAGTATATGTCCTGACCTGGCCCAGACATGTTCCAAATCCCTCTTTTGTACAGAGGGGCTGAGTATTGTAGACTAATGTGCTGTTAATAGCTCCCAACCTGAGCATGACATAATAGCCGCCATTTGAATATGGTAAAAATTCTGAGTCTAGCTGGAGAAATAAGACAATATAACTCCCCCTGAAATTCTTAGTTGACTAATAGTCCTAATAATAATAATAATAATAATAATAATAATAATAATAATAATAATAATAATAATAATAATAATAATAATAATAATAATAATAATAATAATAATAATAATAATAATAATAATAATAATAATAATAATAATAATAATAATAATAATAATAATAATAATAATGAGTTAGTAGACTGTTAGTAGTCTGTCAAAAGGATTTCCCCATATTATTATCCTTCTGCAAATGTATGCAATCATGCACAATTACATAATTACCTCTGATGTTTATCAAATACAATTTTGTTGATTGTTTTTTTTATTATTATTATTAATTTATACTAAATATTAAGCCCTGGGGGAGACTTTCATGGTTGTGATTATAAAAACAAGTCCTATAGACTTGCATGCGAGGTAAGCACTACTGCATCACCTCAAACAAAGTAAAACATATAATAATAATAATAATAATAATAATAATAATAATAATAATAATAATAATAATAATAATAATAATAATAATAATAATAATAATAATAATAATAATAATAATAATAATAATAATAATAATAATAATAATAATAATAATAATGATCAATAACTAATTAATATAACTAATATTATAATTATCATCATCATCATCATATCACCAATAGATTCTTATGGTTTGGGAATCTTGAATCGGTCCTTAAAATGGGTGGGTGGGGGAGGGTGCTATAGGTTAAATAGGAATTAGGCCTATAATATTGCTCAGTTTTTGATCCCCATTCCTGCTCAAACATTAATTATTGCTTTAATCCACTCACTGTATAGCCAAACAAAGTCTTGAAGAGCTTCCACCATAGGCCTATTTATCCATAACATCGAATAAATGTGTTGCTTGTATTGCATTACACCTTAGTATCAAATGGAGCGACGGTTTTATGTAATACTGTTATGCTATCAATAATTTCAGAGAAAGGCAAGAAATTGATGCTCAATGCATTGATATACTTAATAAACTATGGGCCACTAAAGTAGTGTAGAACAAAGTAGTTTGTCAATGAGACGTTTCCTTTTGTTTAACCTTAGTGTTTGCTTGTCTTTTTATCATGGAAATTAATCCCCAGACTTGGGAATTGAATTCACACATCCCTTGAACTGCTATAATCAGCAGTTAGTGTAGCTTATCTGAGGCCATATACTGGGTAAACTCCCTTTATTTATGTGTTCTCGGGACACGAACAAGGGAGTTTACACTCCTCACCACCAGCTGACCAGTATATTGTTCGCCGCACTATAGTCAGGATTTGTTCAGAACTTGGTAGAGCAGCTTTCTCCTGTTTTGTCTGGTCATATAAACGTAATGATACATATATACAGCGTAATGATGTTGTCTCCTGCAGGGGTTGTAGGGCAGGCCTAACCGAATACGAGTGCAATTGCTATTCGTAAAATAGATTTAGCTGTCATCCCTTGTCTATTTTAACACGCTCTATTTTGTAATTGTTTGTAACTTTGTAATGGTGTGCCATCGTGGCCAGGTCCCTCGAAAACGTGATTTAATCTCAAGGGATTTCATGTTTAAATAAAATAATTAATAAATACTTTAAATAACTAAATAAAAAGGCTTAGCTATCAATCAGGAGACAACCTATGTGGTTTACGTTTGCCGCGCTGCACTTTTAATTGGTGATTGCAATGTAAAGAAGGAATCATGCATGTCCAGACCTGGCTCAGACATGTTCCGAATCGGTATTTTGTACTGTACTGTAGACTAATGTGTTGTTAATAGCAAAGTTGAAAAGTCAAGTGTGTATTTTGGTCATAATACATTTCAAGAATACATCAGATAATCCCATTAATATGTATTATTGTGAGTGGGGTGCGTTTTATTAACCAGATACAGTTCAATGAGATATGACACCAGTATGTTATCAATGATTAAGTTGACCAACTATAGTAGACCAGGATAATTATGTTTTGGGATAGAAACATTCTGGGAGGCAAAATCATTTAAAATCCGTCATCCCAGGAGAGCCATTGAGTGCGCGAAGAGAGGTGAGAGAGGAGGAGGGGAGAGAGTGGGGGATGTGAGTGTTTTAATGGGGGGAGGGGGTTGTCCTGGGAGGGAACTAGGGGTGTGGATGGCCGAGTTTAAAAAGGCAAGCAGCACCAACCCTCACTCTCACATCAATCTGAGCTCTCTTCCAACTCGTGCAGTCAACAGAGAAGGACGAACTCCTACTGTATTTATTTTGTCTCCTTTTACACCGATTTTTTACTTGATTTATTTAGCTGTACCTTTGAAGCTCTGGAATTTACAAGAATTTCTACAGGATTAAATTTTTTTTCCTGATCTCCACTTCAGCATGGAAGCCACCACTATGGAATATGGATATCCCTATGAATATTATGATGACAATGAGACTGTTTGTGACTTCTCTGAATGGGAGCCATCCTACTCTCTCATACCCGTTCTCTACATGCTGATCTTCATCCTTGGTCTGTCGGGCAATGGGGTGGTCATCTTCACTGTCTGGAGATCCAAATCCAAGCGCCGGGCAGCAGACGTCTACATTGGAAACCTGGCCCTGGCCGACCTCACCTTTGTTGCGACCTTACCTCTCTGGGCCGTGTACACGGCGCTTGGCTACCACTGGCCCTTTGGCGTTGCTCTCTGCAAGATCAGCAGCTATGTTGTCCTGGTAAACATGTATGCCAGTGTCTTCTGCCTCACCTGCCTGAGCTTTGACCGCTACCTGGCTATCGTGCACTCTCTGTCCAGCACCAGGCTGCGTTCCCGCGGCACAATGCTGGCCTCCCTGGGAGCTATCTGGACGCTGTCCGGCCTGCTGGCGGTGCCCACCCTGCTGTTCCGCACCACGGTGGACGACGTCAACAGTAACCACACCACGTGTGCCATGGACTTCCGCCTGGTGACCCTGAACCAAGACCACGAGTCCCTGTGGATCGCAGGGCTCAGCCTGTCCTCCTCCGCCCTGGGCTTCCTCCTGCCCTTCCTCGCCATGACCATCTTCTACTGGTTCATCGGCTGCACCGTCACCCGTCACTTCAACAACCTGCGCAAGGAGGACCAGAAGAAGAAGAGGCTCCTGAAGATCATCACCACGCTGGTGGTGGTGTTTGCCTTCTGCTGGACGCCCTTCCACGTGTTGAAGAGCATGGACGCTCTCTCCTACCTCAACCTGGCTCCTGACTCCTGTGGGTTCCTGCGCTTCCTCCTGCTGGCCCACCCCTACGCCACTTGTCTGGCCTACGTCAACAGCTGCCTCAACCCGTTCCTGTATGCCTTCTTTGACCTCCGCTTCCGCTCCCAGTGCCTGTGCCTTCTGAACCTGAAGAAGGCCATGCATGGCCAGATGAGCTCCATGTCCTCCACGCTCAGTGCCCAGACTCAGAAGTCAGAGGTACAGTCTCTGGCCACCAAAGTGTAGAGAATAGACGGGCAGGGGTTCGGCGGGGCTGCTGGCCGGTCCTCCTGACACCCATCCGTGGAACACATGTGAAAGCAAAGAGTTTATGTGTCCGTTGTTCAAAAGCTGGTGACACACAAGTGGGATAATGAACTCTGAATTGTCGCTGCTCGCCGTTATGAATTCCCTTTTTTTCTTCCCTTGTTGCTGATGCTGCCGTGAGAGGGGTGGGAGCTGCGTGTGTCCGACCAGACACTCTAACCCCTGGACTCTGGAATTGGAGCCAGCTGGCTGAGCTCCATAGCTGCTTTTTACTCCCCTCGAAACACTCAGAAAAGATATATATATATTTTTGTTTCTCTCGCTCTGCAAATGTTTTTCTTTGTGCTATGAGGGGCCTGTATTATGGTTTTAACATTCACATTTTGAAAATGAATTGTTGATACGTGTTGGTTCTATATCACATGATGTTAATCTGTTTACACTGGGTAAAAAAAGAAGGATCTGAAAGTTGTACAGTATTTTCGTACCATAGCATTTTTTTTCAGATGTATTAATGTTTTGTTTTAGAAGCACTTGTTAAAGAAGTGGGTTGGGGTTGGGTTGGGGTTGGGTGGTGTGGAGAGACATTGTATGTAGCTGGATCATCTTAAGGTTGTTGTTTGCGGAGATAGAACACAAGGGGAAGAGGGGGAGGGGAGGGGGTGTAAGTGGAGAAAAGGTGTTGCAGCTTAATTATATAGTTTGTTGTGGAGGAGAGGAGACAGGGGCAGACAGGCAGATGGCAGCTGACAAATGTTGTTGGGGAAGGGGATGGGGGGGGGGGGGGTTGTTGCCCTCATGCCAGAGGGTAACATTTCATTTCATTCAATGAATTTCATACATGCTTCATTTTGATGTACATGTTTTATTTTTTGACATCATTGTAACTAACGATATTAAAGATTTGTTCTATGAACCATATATCTTCCTCTGAAATTTTTTTGTGTGTGAAATCTGAAGTAATACAAAGTCTTGCACAAAGAGAAAATTATGCTTCTGAAGAAACAAGTCTGCAGAAGAAGAAGGGGGCATTATGGGAAGAAAAAACTAACGTTCCAACTAATGAAATATGTATTATTGTGAAAAGGGTCTGTGGCACCGGAAATTCAGGACAAGTCACAATGTGTCACTTTTTTATTTAACACTTGAACTTTCACATTGGTTTCACTTGAAAGTATTGCATTACATCATCCGTTATTTCAGTGATAACGATGCCCAGAGGGCTTTGGTATGAAAATGACTTTGGTTTACACCTTCAGACTAATAGATCTCTAATCTCTATTCATTCACAACCACCATCCAGACTGTAACTGGATTATGCAAACGAACACTGGTCTTGGGGTGTGTATTCAGCAGTACTCAGTGGAGATTGCTATCACCTCTCTGTGTATCAGTGTTTGCTGATACATTCTTACAGGGAGGGTCGATTCCTTTTTTTTCTCTTTCTTTTTTTATCCTGATACAAGTCCCGAATGAGGCCTTGTCTCTGAAAATACACAAGAGGGCACCAGACTAATATTATCTGAGTGCACGGCTATGTAAATTCAACAAACTCATTCTTTTTCAGATCATTTAGTGACAGAGTTGAGTTTGGAGAGTTTAAAAGGTCCTGGAATAATACTATTGTCACAAACATCCTACATTGCTATACATCCAGAAGCATCAGACCTGAAGCCTTCTACTAATGGACTGGTTTATCTACCCTCAGTCAGGACGCCAGGTCTACCATACCCCCCACATGCTCGCTGAATAACGGGGGTCATTACCAATGAATGACTCTTCTGAGGGATCCTTTGATTTGACAGTAATGAGCTCTGTTGGACATAATCACTGTTTAGGGATGGAGGCTGGGGGGGGGGGGGGGGTTCTAATCCTGGCAGAAGTCGTGTTACCGAACAAGTCAATATTTGTGCCTGTTGACAAGAGATTGCAGTTAGAGCAGTTGTGGGGTGGGCGGAGGATGAGGTGGGGGGTGGAAGGCTTGGGGATGGGGGGGAGTGTGGGGGGTGGGGGGGGGGGCTGTCTGCAGATGCTCAAACACTGATGACAGAGTGGAAGACTTTGCCTCGAGGAAAGAGAGAAAGGGGGAAATTTAGGTGAAGAGATCGAGAGAAATGGATCAAAATCCAATACCACGTCCAACACTAACAGCATGTGTGAAATGGTGAGAATGCGAGGTGGTGCGACGAATCTGTTCGTAGTGTGTGTGTGTGTGTGTGTGTGTGTGTGTGTGTGAGTGAGAGATCATATGTTACTCATTGGACATCCTGGAGAATGGAACACATTTGATAGTGGAAGGGCTTGAAATATACCAGAGTACATTCTGAAGCATGCAAAGCATTCCCATGCAGGAAGAAAAAAAGTCCTCATTAATTGCCTTCATATGGTTTATACTTACTATGAGAAATGGATAATGGATTGATAATAAGAGAGCTGAAAGTTGGGTGGAGCCTGTCTTGCATGGTAGACTGGCCGGACTTGTTGTTGTCATTGAGATGAGTGAGGCTGACAGCTTGTCTCATGGTGTTAGTCAGTAAAGGGCCGCTCTGGGACAACTCACGCAGAATACCTGACCAAGGCAGTACGGCTATGTAGAGGCTACAGTCAATAGGAAAAAAACAATGGTTCAAGTAGGTCGTTCAACGCACATACATGTTTTCTGTAGTCGTGTGTGGCCTGTGTGTGTGTTTGGGGGCATGTGTGTGTTTGGGCGGGGTGAATGTGGGGTTCAGTCCTGTTCTGTTGTATTCTCGTAGGGAAATCGACCATGTTAATCCCTTAGCCCCTCAAAATGATTTTTCTTTTCATCAAAAGAATAGAGTTTTGGCTTGACGACCACCTCATTAGTGTAGGGTTTTGTTTTCGGGAAATTCTTATCAACTGCCACACAGCTGGCGTCTTTCATTCAGACAAAAGACACCCACGCCCTGTAGTATACTCATACAGATATACATACACATACATACATACATACATACATACATACATACATACATACATACATACATACATACATACATACATACATACATACATACATACATACATACATACATACATACATACATACATACATACATACATACATACATACATACATACATACATACATACATACATACATACATACATACCGGTACACAGGCCCACAAACAGACATACATAAATTAATTCAGACAAATAAATAATTACATACATACATACATACATACATACATACATACATACATACATACATACATACATACATACATACATACATACATACATACATACATACATACATACATACATACATACATACATACATACATACACACATTGATACCGGTACACAGGCCTACAAACAGACATACATGAATGAATTCATACAAATACATAATTACACATACATACATAGATACTTACTTAGATACATGTATTCATACATACATACCGGTACACATGACTACAAACACACATATACGTAAATTAATTCATACAAATACATACATACTTACATGCACACAGACAGACCTACATTCATACATACTGTGGCATATATCACCCCCCCTCTCATGGATATGTGAAGGACGGGAGATATTACTGCCACGTAAGGAGTGGAAACAATTAGGTAGCTGATTAGTACTGATAGAACACACCTGTGCATCATTAGTTCACCCACATCTCACACGCACACACCCCAGACCATTCTATTTGAACAATATTCTGCCTATAATCAATAAATATTCGTATTGATTGATATTGCACTTGTGTGGACATTTTAATTAGTTTGTTTTTTAACCGTGACAAGTCTGAACACCACCAGGCTCGTCACAATACATACACACACACACACACACACACACACACACACACACACACACACACACACACACACACACACACACACACACACACACACACACACACATGTATTTATATATACATTACACACAACCCTATCTCCAATCAAACCCTCCAGTCCAAATTCCAACTCTAAAACATTTGAACCAAAAGTCACAGGTGCGTGATCTTGAGTGCTTTCATCAGTGTGAGCTGCCACACCCAACTGGTTCATCTGAACAGCCTGCAGCTGAGAAAAAACACAACTGCAAGCCTCTACCAGGCCTTCCCTCAGAACTCCCTGCTGTCCGATCCCACCCAGGAAGCAACAAATGCACTCTACGGTCTATGTGTGTGTGTGTTTGTGTGTGTGTGTGTGTGTGTGTGTGCGCGTGCGCGTGCGTGACTGTGCCTGTGCGTGTGTGTGTGTGTGTGTGTGTGTGTGTGTGACTGTGCCTGTGTGTGTGACTGTGCCTGTGTGTGTTGTGTGTTCATACACACGTAAACAGAAATCGGACACATTCCCAAGCCTGTCAACACTAACCCTACTTTCTCTCCAGCATTCGTCCACCTGTTGCTATAATACAACACACACACACACACACACACACACACACACACACACACACACACACACACACACACACACACACACACACACACACACACACACACACACACACGCACACACACACACACAGAGAAGCGTTCGCTAACTCACAAACTCACAGGAAGGCCCACCACCACCCCCACTTCCCCAACACACACACACACACACACACACAGACACACACACACACACACACACACACACACACACACACACACACACACAGACACACACAGACACACACACACACACACACACACACACACACACACACAGACACACACACACACACACACACACACAGACACACACACACACACACACACACACACACACACACACACACACACACACACACACACACACACACACATTCTTCACTCAAATAATTACTCATCAAACAAACTGCAGCATAGATGAATAACACAATAGCCAATAGAGCCATTAGGGGGAATCCATATAATCAACAGCTCAGTCCAGGGGGAGTAATTAACAGCGAGGACAGGCGCACAGGGTCCCATCTCCTCCCCCAGTGAGGACAGGCGCACAGGGTCCCATCTCCTGCCCCAGACGTTCCTCTCCTTCTTCTTCTTTTGGGAGATCAAAGAGACCTGGGGTGTCATTCTGCTCAGAGCTTGGTACAGCAGCCGGTCTTACCTGTGAAACTAGAGCCCCAAAACCAGAAGGGAGGGGTCTGGGTGTGTTGTGTGGGGGTTGGGTAATGTAATGTGGCACATTTGTTCCTACGTGTGTGTCTGTGCGTGTATTGGGGGGACGGTTGGTGTGTGTGTGGGGGGGGCTGGGGTAGAATATCGAATCAAATGGGTGTTTAAACTACTGGTAAAGCTTGCAGTAATCTTCATAACATCCAACATGATAATGTAGATAGATCACAGGATAGTTAATTATTATGGTTAGTTTACAGAGTTCACAGAGGATAAAAACAAGCAGGACTTTAGATTGTCTAGCAGTTTTATGGTGGGTGTAGGGACTCAGGATTGTGCGTAAACATTTGCGTTTGAGGGGGTGGGGGGTGGGGGGCGTGGGGGTTGGGAGAGGGTCTCATTCCTTCACCTAACTCCATTTAGGGTAGGGACACGGTGCCCTTTTCTGAGTACTGTACTTTTTCCTAGATTTCCTGCCCTGTGTGGATGATGGTAAACAAACATATCTACATATACACACAAAAAACATGAAATCATTCCAGGGCTCTCGTGATTGAGGGGCAAGGGGGGTTTGTGACTTTTTTGGACCCCTTCTGTGAACATGTTTTGGAGGGACTGGCCTCTCTGCCAAGGGAAACTCTATCTGGCTGTGGGATTAGGACTCACACAACACTGTTAATAACATAATGTCCGTGCATGAGCCTCCGCACCACTAGTCTAGACAGGAGAGTCTCTGAGCCATCAAAACAAGCGGGCCTCAACCTGACAACGGCTGTTTCCCAGTTTCGTTTCCCAGTTTCCCTTCTTTGCTATTTCGCTCCCTCCCACCCATTGACGCCATGTTTTGTTGCTTGTTTACAGTATACACACCCTTTCTGTACAGCCCCCCCCCCCCCCCCTCCACACACACACACACACCGTGTGAAATCCTTTGATTTGATCCTTTGAGGCATCAGGGGGCATCACACCCCCACCGTTGTATTTTCTTCCCTTTATATTTTGTCTCCTCTGCTCTATTCTAACGCACTGCAATTCTGCACAACATAAAGTGCCCTATAGCGGGCGGACAATTTCAGATCATGCTACAGAATGTGACTCACAATACAAAGAAAACACCACGTTTGAGGTTAATGCTTTTAACACTTGAACTAACTGGAATCTGCATTGACATGGCAGCAGAGCTAATGGGTCCAATAGACTTTCCAATTACCAATAGGAGAATGATCTAGAACTCCCACCCCGCAAATACTTCCACTCAATTTGAATATCCTTTCTTGCTACACAGAAATCAACCACAGAATCACCACGGCACTCTTACTCAAATATTTCAAGAATCAGAGGTAATAAAGTCCCTGAACTAGAATGCTCAAACAAATAACTGCAAATACAACCTACAAAAAACATACACATCTTATCACATTTTCTAACAGCATGACAATTGCAATACATAATGTCCAGTTTTGTGTATTAAATGTGATACATTTTCAGATACCTTGAAAGTCCATGGCAATAATGAACCAGCAATATGTCTACAAAATATTGTGAAAAGGGATGAACAACCATGGTATTAAATTTTTTTGTTAAAATTGTCCAAAACAAGGCCTATAGCAAAATAACAAAATAATATCATTTATCCAGTATTTTGATAGTAATTCTATTTTCTTTACATTTGCGGGGAAATAGATGCTCTAACACAAAGCTCTACAAGGCACCCCACCTCCCTCTTAACTATTGTTAGGGTCACAACCCACATCTTACTCCACCTGTTAGGCCCTAACAGAGTCTGTTTGGGTGAGCGAGGGGATTTGAGACAGATGAACACTTGCATAAGAGGATATACAGTACAGTATGAAGACTGGGCTTAAAGCCCTGACATGTGTTATTGCAACATTAAGTAACGGTTGAATTTTCTTTCTTTGTCTCTCTCGCTGTCCCCAATGACATCACCATATTTGAACTAATTTACTCTCAATAACTGTTTTTTTGGACGTGTGTGAGATACATTTTAATTTAAATCGAATTACGTGCTAAATAAAACAGCATTGTTTTTCTGGTGAAATGCCCCTGTCTGACGGACATAAACAGGGTGTGGCAATGGTGTGTGAGCGGGCAACTTGACCCTATTGTAATGACAAAACGTCTTTCCTGTAGAACTCGTTATTCCCAGCTGATCTCAGAGAAACCTACCTAGAAACTCTAAACACCCTCACTTTTTTGGTTGGAAATGCATGGAAATCCCAAACATTGCCTGGTAGAAATGACATTATTATTACACAACTTAATATCAAAACATAATTTCAAACCATTTAAGGAAAGACTGTGGGGCACGATGCTGCACAGTGAATACCAATTAGCCCTGGTCTGAGGTGGACATCGTTAGGCGAGAAGCACTGCTTCCGATGACAGCGTGGCTTGGCCAGACCTGAATGTCCCTCCGGATGTGGTGCTCAGGGCTTGTCGTCCCTGAGATACAAAGATCCTCTTCACAGCGTTCTCTATCCCATTCATTGTGGACGGGTTGCCTCTCTAGGCACACAGCTCCTACGCCTGTGACAGAACTAAATGCATCTCCTGTCACTGGCCGCTCCTAGTGCCAGTCCTGCTGCTTGAATGCTCTCAGGTGCTCAGATATTCAAGAATAAAAAATAATCTGAGGTAAGAAAGTCACTGAACTAAAATGCTCAAACAAATAACTGCAAATACAAGCTACAAACAACATAAATAAGGATGACACTTCATAAGCCTACGTGAAATGTGCCTTTAACATCTAGGTTCAATCAAGACTTGGGCACCACCACGATGTGTCTTTTATAATGCTGCATGAATAAATGTTATTAAGAAGGAAAGGGGTGAATGGGGTTATCCCTGCCCTTGTCAGTCTAAATAGCCTTGGCCACCAGGGATTTTCAACTTGTTTATTGGGAGCTGGCTAGTTTCCAATATCCAGGAAAAGTTAACAGGTATGCTACACTCAGAAGAACATTTATGTATCTACAATGTGTAAGATTGATGATGACTACTTTAGATATGACTTAATACAATGGTTGTTCATCCTTTTCCCAAGAAAGTCCTATGAGATTAAGAATATCTCTTCCAAGGGATGTAAGTATAATGTATCTGTGTGTGTGTGTGTGTGTGTGTGTGTGTGTGTGTGTGTGTGTGTGTGTGTGTGTGTGTGTGTGTGTGTGTGTGTGTGTGTGTGTGTGTGTGTGTGTGTGTGTGTGTGTGTGTGTGTGTGTGTGTGTGTGTGTGTGTGTGTGTGTGTGTGTGTGTGTGTGTGTGTGTGTGTGTGTGTGTGTGTGTGTGTGTGTGTGTGTGTGTGTGTGTGTACTAGTCCTTTGTTCTGTTTACTTGCATGTCATGTTATGATGTAAGTATTATGTTGCACCGGCACAATGTACGTTTTTTTGTGGATGCTGTAGAGTAGACGACAGAGTACAGCAACTTGCAATGGGCCTGGTCTACAACATACACTACACCACTAAGGTACCCATGTACATGTCAAAATACTTCCCAAAGGTCAGTGAATACCACGATCACAACACCAGAGGGAGCTCCACAAATCATGTTAAACCCAGATTCTGCTCAAACAAGGGACTAAACACGTTTAGCAATTATGCCACATCAATGTGGAACGCCCTACCCAAAGCTGTAAAGGAATGTGAATCATTCACTACCCACTTTCAAAACCACTCTCAAAGAACACCTACGGGAGACTGCAATTCGAAACTGGCCCCTGTAAATGTCCTAACCCAACCCCCTCCAGTAAAAACCTAACCCAATAATACACAAAACTCTCCTCTTGGAACCAAGTATGGTTTCGTCAATATTCCAATGTACAGTTTTGCTTGTACAGTTTCCCCCACCCACCCTCCTTGGCATAACGACTAAATTGGGATGGGTGAAAAATACAGAAAGCCTAAACATAAATAGAATATATATTTTTTTAAACAAAAAGAAAAAAGTTGGAGTCAAGAGTCAGTTTCGTAATCATATAAATTCTATTCTAATTCTATCAAATAAAACGTATTCCAAGCAGAGGATCTATAGGTCACTTTGTCGATCGGTTGGTTGGTCAGTTTGTCCACATACATTTCTCGACTCGGCCACAGGTTTCGCCCTATGCTGAATGATGCTGAAATTTGGCATGGAGGTTAAGTGTGTGTGCGTGTACATGCGTGCGTGTGTGTGCAGGCACGTGCACACATAGAGCCCAAGGGGTGCTTGAGCGCCTGCCTTTTTGAGCCTCATAAAAAAAGTGCCCTTACATTTTTTTTTATAAAAGAATTTTTTTTTTTTTTTTTACCGTTGTGCATAGACTGCCCTTCCAACTGAAAAATGTCAGGATATAATCAAAATATTAAGTAAAGAGAGAGAGATGCCCCATATTCCATTGCAGTTTGCACGGCCTCCTCAGCGTGCCTCTCCACGGACCTATATATTTTATGCATAGCGTGGGTGGTGATGATGAATGAATGAATGAATGAATGAATGAATGAATGAATGAATGAAAAAGTTTATTTTTGAACATGTATTCTCCATATTCTTCCAAACAAATCACAGCATCTAGCTCTGTCAAACAGAACAATCATAACAACAACATTTTTTTTAAATTAAAAAACATTAAAAAAAAGGAATTATAAACAAAAAGTCAAGAGCAATGTATTTAGTTAGCAGACAAGTCCAAAAAAGTAGAGAGCGCTAAGCTTATTGATCCCTACCCCCTTACATTTACATTTGTTCTTCCATTAATTTGCCGAGTTATAACATAATTTAGTATAATACAATATAGAATATACTTTTACTTATAGTACGAAAAGAAAAAAAACTTGATTCACTTGACAGCAGTGAATACAGTACAGAACTACATAACACAATATAGCATAACTTTGTTTATCCTCATTACTCATTTCTGTATTTCTCTAATGTGTATTTTTTAAGCTGCTTTTTAAATTGTGCCATATGTTTACTCAGTTTGATGTATTCAGGTAAATTATTCCACAACTTCACTCCACAAACAGATATGCACATGCTTTTCAGCGTAGTGTGTACCATTGGTTGTTTAAGATTCCCTCTCCCTCTTAAGTTATATTCTCCTTCCCTGTCTCTGAACCAATGTTGCCTGGGATTAGTTTGTATCTGGCTTTAGTTTGTATACAATGAGGGCAGTTTTGAAATCAACTAGGTCCATACATTTCAATGTTTGTAGCTTTATAGATAAGTTATTGATATATGATGATGATGATAGAAACCGCTGTGGCGCATACAGTTGAATGCTGGTATTACACTCACTGAGGGACACGAAGAAGTTAAGTCCGATGGGATTTGGGAATCTCAAATACAAATCGGGATTGGAATAAGAAATGCATTTATATTAAACAATACAGAATATACAGCACTTCTTGGGGCTGTAGGGTAAGCACTTATTCCCTCCCCTCTGAACATTTATGGAGATGTATGGGCCTTTTAAGTCAGTGATAAAAGTGTCTTTCAAGGATAAGTGAGCTCCTGCACTGATTATTATAGTTCAATATTCAATATTTGATCACCAAAACCCCCCAAAAAGCATAAAAAGGGGGCCCCGCCCTAAAAGGGCCCCCAAAAATCGGGCTCGCTCGCAAAATACGCTCGGTTAAAACACACACAGGTATAGTGCCCTTTTCAGCCTTTGAGCAACTGCCCCTCTAAAGTCCTACACGTCCCTGTGTGTGTGTTCATACCATTTGGCTAAAAGTGGATGTGGCAATGGGAGTGCAAACATGTTGCTGTTGTGTTCAAGTGATATACTAAACCTTATCAGAGGCTGCATTATGGCATTTTTGCAATTTTTCAGAAAAGGAAAATGAGAGCCAAACAGCATTATGTACAGGTATGCCACACACAATTATTTAAATATCCGAAATGTTTAAGATGGATGAAGACAATGACTTAGATGACTTAATACCATGGTTGTTCATCCTTTTATAATGTTTTGTAGCCATATTGCTGGTTCATCATTGCCATGGACTTTCAAGGTATCTGATGCCACAATGCAGCCTCTGATAAGGTTTAGTAGCTTATCATAGGAACACAGCAGCAACATTTAAGAACAAAATAATTCAGATTATCATAAAAAACTTGGTAAGCTTTGTCATCCTTTATGTTTTTTGTAGGTTGTATTTGAGCATTCTAGTTCGGTAACTTTATTACCTCTGAGTCCCATTGAGATTAAGCACCTCTTGTCCAAGGGAGATCTGGCCAAGACAGGCAGCAGCATGAAAATACACAAAGGTAGACAACAACAAGAATAAAGAATAATAAAACACTTTTTTGGTCAAGTGGTGGAGTGGAAGCAGCAGCATGTCTAAATTACATCACCATGGTCCAAAATGGCTTAAATTGTATTATTCCTAATAATCAAAGGAAAGCTGGTTCTGTTTCTGTACAACAGTGCTTCTCAAACTTTTTCTGTCAGGCCCCCCTTTGGCGGACCAACATATTTTGGGCCCCCCCCCCCCCTCGCCCCAACAAAATAGTCATGAAATGGGCCATGTTTAAATGTATTGAAATAACACCAATATCGTGACCTTTCAAATTGTGCAACCACTTTACAACTGTGCAATTGTGCAACAACATAACAATACAGTCCAATACACACTCAAAGACTGTGCTTTTTAAAAAATATAGACATCTTGTAACATCAACTGTCTTGACGCTAGCGCCTCTGTGAATTTACAGTGCGTCCATTGCGCGTTTGGTGAGACCCCCTTGATGAGTGCCTGTAGCCCCCTCCTTTTCCCTGCCATGGCCTGCGCACCGTCAGAGCAAAAGCCCACACAGTTCTCCCATTTCAGTCCATGTTCTGTCAGGTAACTGTCAATCATTTTGAAGAGCTCATCAGCTGTCGCTCTGTTTTTGACATATTTGCAAAACAGCAGATCTTCACTCAGTGACTGGGAATTTACAAAGCGAACATAGGAAATAAGCAAACAGTCTTTATTGCTGTCAGTCTTTGACAAGGCAACATGCATGTCATCCTCAAGGCTCAACTTGGCCCTATATTTTGTTTTCAGAGCTGTCATGGATGAAAAGCCAGCTTCACACAGATACTGTATGTGGTGCTGAATGGTATCAACACCTTAACTGCTGCATCATGAGATACTTGGTACTCAGCACCACACTCTGAAACTAGCTCTCCAGGTGGTATCAGATGAGATTTCAAAGAGTTCTTACAAGAGTTTGGATGGAGATGTGTCAGGAAGCTTTGTCTCAATGTTGTCTGTAAAGGTTTTTTTTATCCAGAGTAACTTGGTGATCCTTTTCTGTGTTTTATTAAATAATGATTTTCAGATTTTGAGAAATTGTATTTTCATGGAGAACAGTGCAGCTGCAACAGATAGCACTTTAGTGATAATTTTCTGTAATCCAAAAAAAAAAGAAAAAAAAATTAAAACATTTTTTTTTTTTTTAATAAATCTCAAGGCCCCCCCTGTCATGCCTCTGCGCGCCCCCCACTTTGAGAAACACTGCTGTACAAGAAAGACCTATCTTAAACCCTGCCCCTTTTCTTGATCCTCCAATCACAGCTGTCGCTTACTGAGGAAGTCCGAGGTAAACGACAGCTGTGATTGGAGGATCAAGAAAAGAGGGCAGGGTTTGAGATAGGTCCTTGCTGGGAAGGTTGTCTATATCATCTATAAATATATTTCTCATCGAGCCAGATGCCAAGATATTTATAACCAGTGAGTTCTCCAATGCTACAACCAATAGAAACCATTCTATTCAATATTTCTGGCTCTAGTAAACAGCATGCATTTGGAAATATGTCTTTAATCTATATTAAAGGCACATTTCACTATAAAACAATACAAATTTATTTTACACACAATCTCACATATGTCCCACAATGGTAAATTTTTGCTGAAATTTATTTGGATTCCAAGATGTTGACAGATATACTGAGGTTGAATTTGTCTTCATGTGATGTCATCTGAGAACACTGCATCCGTGTGTTTTGTTAATTACATCTCAGTGAAATTATATAGATGAAAGAAATAGCATAGCCTAAATATTTTCAAGTTAGTAAATTGTTTTTGTACAATCTATTTCCTATTTCTCTTTTAATCTTGTGTATTTTACATGTTACATACTTTTGATGTTTTGTAAGTAGATTTATTTATTTATTTATGTATGTATGTATGTATGTATGTATGTATGTATGTATGTATGTATGTATGTATGTATGTATGTATGTATGTATGTATGTATGTACTCCTCGTCCAATCAACAGTCATCTCCCGCCTCGACTACTGCAATGCACTGCTCGCTGGCCTCCCGGCCACTGCCACTAAGCCTCTTCAACTCATTCAGAACGCAGCGGCCCGCCTGATCTCAAACCTACCGAAGTCGGCCCATGTCACCCCACTTCTTAGGGACCTGCACTGGCTCCCCATTGCTGCACGAATCCGCTTCAAGGCCCTCGACCTAGCATACCGTGCGGCAAAGGGAACCGCTCCCGCCTACCTCCGGTCAATGGTCTCTAACTACACACCCTCAAGACCCCTACGCTCTGCATCTTCTGGCCGCCTCAGACCTACTCCTATCCAAGCTCCGGGAGGGTCATCAAAGAGAAGTCGCCTATTCTCAGTCCTTGCCCCACAATGGTGGAATGAACTACCCACCCCAGTTAGGACAGCCGAATCACGTCCAATCTTTCGCCGTCGACTAAAGACGCACTTCTTCAACCATTATCTGAATTAAAAAAAAAAAAAAAAAAAAAAAAAAGAATCTAACCCTAACTAACCGTACTGTCATGCACTTGTCCTAATAAACTAACCTACACTGTAGCACTCAACACTTTGATGAACATTGTTGCTCAGCTGATAGAGTTGTGCCCTTCCTGATGGCTTGTCGTACAGAACTTGTAAGTCGCTTTGGATAAAAGCGTCAGCTAAATGACTAAATGTAAATGTAAATGTAAATGTATGTATGTATGTATGTATGTATGTATGTATGTATGTATGTATGTATGTATGTATGTATGTATGTATGTATGTATGTATGTATGTATGTATGTATGTATGTATGTATGTATGTATGTATGTATGTATGTATGTATGTATGTATGTATGTATGTATGTATGTATGTATGTATTTATTTATTTATTTATTGACTGACTAATCTGTTGTGGATAATCGACTACACTGATGACTGGGACAAAACTGTATTATAGGTTAAATGTCCCTTCTAGGTGAATAAGCGAACTGCTGCCATCTGTGGGTCAGGCTGTGCAATTACCAAAGATTCTGAGAAGCCCAGAAACGCCGTACTGGGGTCTGAGTATAAGTGTATTATATTATATATCCCCCTTACTAATCACAGCATGTGATCAGTATATCAGTACATCAGTAGCTCCCTTTCATCATGGTAGTTTGATGGTATTTTCAGTTTTACCATGGTACTATACTGTACAGTACTGGCCATTGTACCTAACAAGGCCACTGGCAATATCCCCTCCAAATTCCTCAGAGATTCAGCAGCCGCCATCAGCCCAGTCATCACCCACATAATAAACCTCTCCATAAAACAGGGATACGTCCCCAAAGACTTCAAAATTGCGAGAGTGACCCCCCTGCACAAAAAAGGCAACAAATTAGACCCAGGCAACTACCGCCCTGTTTCTATTCTTACCTCCATCTCGAAAGTCATGGAAAAAAATTTCTACGAACAGGTCGAAAAGTACTTCACGGAAAAAAAGCTAATCTACTCATTCGAATCTGGCTTCAGAACATCCCACTCCACTGACACATGCCTTCTCTATTTGAATGACCACATCAAACAAGAGGTGGACACAGGCAAATACTGCGGCATGGTCATGCTGGACCTCCAAAAGGCTTTCGACACTGTCAATCACTCCATTCTGATTGACAAGCTAAAAGCAATTCGTTTTGATAGTTCATCAGTGAGCTGGATGCAATCCTACCTGGAGGGGAGAGAACAGATGGTGGAGGTAAACGGTACACCACACCCCCCCCCCCCCCCCCTCCCAGTGGCGTCTATACTTTCCGTAGCCGCATTTCTGGCAGACGCTCTCTGATTGGCCACTGTTGCCCAATCGCGTGACGAGCTGTGTCTTTGCCCATTTCCGCGCCGAACAGCCTGCAAACTACCTGGCGTTCTATCGCCATGCTCTAAGACAAACTCTAACCTTAACCAACTTCGAAAGAGTGCCTAAGCTTAACCGTCGAAAGAACTTGCCGTCACGCTCTAAGACAAACTCTAACCTTAACCAACTTCGAAAGAGTGCCTAAGCTTAACCAGTGTAGAAACAGGCGTCGGCCAATCAGAGAGCGTCTTGCCAGAAATGCGGCTACGGAAAGTATAGACGCCTCCCAGTGAGCTGTGGTGTTTCACAAGGAAGCATACTAGGACCATTACTGTTCCTAATTTATGCAAATGTCATGTCATCAGCTTGTGACTGCAACTTGTTCCTGTTCGCGGACGACTCAGCCCTGCTGGTCTCTGACAGGGACAGGTTGCAGGTTGAAAAAGCCCTCAGCTCTGAACTCGGCAGAATCTGCACCTGGCTCGCTGATAACAAACTATCATTACACCTGGGTAACAGAGCCCATTATCTTTGGTTGTCACAAGGAAAGATGAAATTACATAGCTGGGTTCCATCCTAGAGGCAAATCTTTCCTGTGACAAAATGGCAACCAATATAATCAAAAAAGTCAACCAACGAACAAGATTCTTGTACCGGATCTCCTCTCTGGTAAACAAGAATACCCTGAAGACTCTAACAGGAGCACTCATTCAAGGGTACTAGACTATGCTTGCACCTCATGGTACCAAAGCACCTCAAAGGCACTAAAAACAAGATTACAAACATCACAAAACAAACTGGTCAGACTACTGCTTGACCTTACTCCTAAAACCCACCTCACATTTTGACAACCTAGGATGGCTTAGAGTAGACGACAGAGTACAACAACTTGCAATGGGCCTGGTCTACAAGATATACTACACCACTAAGATACCCATGTACTTCCCAAAGGTCAGTGAAAACCACGACCACAACACCAGAGGGAGTTCCACAAATCATGTTCAACCCAGATTCGGCTCAAACAAGGGACTAAACACGTTTCACAATTATGCCACAACAATGTGGAACGCCCTACCCACAGCCATAAAATAATGTGAATCCCTACCCACCTTCAACAACCCCTCTCTAATAAGAGAGCACGTACGGGAGGCTGCAATTCTAAACTGGCCCCAGTAAATGTCCAACCCCCCCCCCCCCCCCAACCCCCTCCAATGTACAGTTTCTTCCCCCTCAAATGTATATATTCTCTTTTAGAAACTCTGTCTGTAAATAAACAGTACTGTACATTTGTATATCTTGTATGTCATAAATGTCTGGATGTAACAGTACTGTATATCTGTATGTCATAAATGTCACTATAAATTGAAAATGGGGGACCCTGATGTAAACAAGACGAAAGTCTTTCTCTGGTCTGCATCCCCATAACAATTGTGTGTGTATTAAGCTGTACTGTATTGTACCCATTCTACAATCTGTTAATAACATTTTCAATCAATCAATAAATTGTATGAATAATTTACCATACCGTATCGTATATTCATGTATCGCCACGGTACAACTTTTACCCTTAAATAATACCATGGTATAATCCAATTTAAACTATGATACAAATGGTAATATCATGGTATATATATATATATTTTACACCTTTATTTGTAGATTTTTTTTTAATTATTTGAACAAACATACATATATCAAAATATAGACAGTGGTTATTGAAATAAACATACAAATTAGACACTCAATTATTCAGACTAATATACATACAGACATAAATGTAGACATCCAATTATTCTAACAAATATATACTTGTACAAATTATTCAAACATTGAAGACACATGGACAATGACCCGCTATGCCCACCCCTTATCCCTCCCTACCACCCCTGGGATCAAGAGACTTCATTCATTCACACTCAGAGAAGAGGAAAGAGAGAGAGAAGGAGAGGGAGGAAGGATACAAATAAGAATAAAATAAGTATTCATGCTAGTTGACCGTAAAAAAAAAGGGAAAGGTACATATCCATACACACATATATATACACACATATATATATATATATATATATATATATATATATATATATATATATATATATATATATATATATATATTAGGGATGTCCGATATTATCGGCCGACCGATATTATCGGCCGATATCGGCAGTAAAATGTGATATCGGAAAATATCGGTATCGGTAAAAAAAAAAAAAAAAAAAAAAAAATTTTTTTTTTTTTTTTTTTTTTTTTTTAACATTTATTTAACCTTTATTTACCCAGGCAAGCAAGTAAGAACCAATTCTTATTTTATTTATTGTCAAAAGTATGCATGTTGGTTTAAAATGTTCATTTTTACTTTTTTAATGATCATATTTTGCACAGATAATGCTTACATTTAGAAAGCCTTTTGAATGCATCCAGTGAAATTATTAGTTACCTGAAATTATTCCGTTTTTTGGGGGGGAAACCCTGCATATATCGGTATCGGTTGATATCGGTATCGGTATCGGTATCGGAAATTGGAGTTGGACAATATCGGAATATCGGTATCGGTAAAAAAGCCAATATCGAGCATCCCTAATATATATATATATATATATATATATATATATATATATATATACACATATATACATACACATATGCAGAAAGGGGATTCGTATAGTATAGGTGTTGTTTGTAAACTGAGTAAATAGACCATCAATCAGGTTGGTGTTATCTCAAAGAGTCAATCCCTTTATAATGTTTTTGTCACTACCATGATGTTGGAAATATCATAATGTCACTCATCACTTCAGGTTTTATTTTCATTGTGTAAATTCCACCTTTCCTCATAGTAGTACATTTACATTTTAGGCAGTAGCATTTTACAAAAAGTTATTATTATTATTATTATTACATTTATTTAGCTGACACTTTTATCCAAAGTGACTTACAAATTGTGAACAACAAGTCAGCAGGAGGGGTACATGTTTATTTGCGAAGGGACAGTGCAAGTTAATGAACAGAACTCCAATGCCTTACAACAATGTATTACAAAAAAGAAAACATGTAAACAAACCAGATTATAGCCAAGGCTAGTTTCCATCTGTTGTAAAACTAAGAGATGTCACAGGGGTGACAGTGACTCGGAAGGTAGAGAAGTCATCTGGTAATCTGGAGGTTCCCGGTTCGATATCCGCTCCTCCCAGCCGGCAGCGTGATGAAGTGTCCTTGAGCAAGACTCTTAACCTCTAACTGCTCCCGATGAGCAGGTTGGCACCTTGCATGGTTGTCTCTGCCGTCAGTGTGTGAATGTGTGAGTGAATGGGTAAATTGTAAAGCGCTTTGGATAAAAGCGCTATATAAATGCGCCATTTAACTTTTTTTTTGTGTAGGAAAGATATACAACCTCTATCACTCTGATGACTGAACATAATTATTTCTGTGTATAAAACATAAATAATAGTATAGCCACAAGCAGCAATGACGGGGTCCAAGCAAAATGCATGGTTTTAGAAGCATATATGTTAGGAAGCATAGTAAGGGTGATTAGATTAGATTAGATTCAAATGTATTGCAGCATGTTAGGAAGCATAGGAAGAATGTTATAGCTTGAAAAATCTGAAAATTAGGCCAGATACAATTAGTGTGTTCAATGAGAAGTGGTCAGTGTTCAGTGTTAAGATAAGATGAAATATTCCTTTATTGATCCCCTTTGGGAAATTCGGGTATCATAGCAGCATGGGAGGGGAGGTACAGGTATGGGCATGGTAATATTAGAAAGACATAAATATAGGCAATAACATTTTATAAAAATATGAGAATAAATAAACAGTGCAAACAATATTGTTAACTCTTAGTGTTCAGTTACTGTGTTAGGATTACATACACGAAATTGGTTAAAGATAGAACTTGTTTATTTTTGGTAATTAAGGCCCACACATTTTCTAAGTCAATTACAGTTAAATCTTGAGAAAATATAATGGAATTTGTAGGAGTAGTGAAAAAACTGATTTGGACTCAATTCAAAATGGTGGAAAATCTATCAAAAGGCAGTCTTTGACTTAACATGACCTTTATAATAATTTGAAAACATGCCACATGCTTGGCAAATTTTTATTTGACCATGGCATTCAAACCGGCAACCTTTATATCTCCAGGTAAGGTGACTTAAGGTTGAATTAGACTTCACTCTTTAGCTTCAAATTAGACTTCTGTGTCAAATTGAAGGCAATGCTTGTCCCAGGGCAGCACCGCTAGTGCCCAAAGACATGGGCGGATTTGGACGGACCATTATATTGTTGGTTGTGAGTGAGATGGAGAAGATGAAAAAAAGTGGGGATGCAAGGGGGAAAATACCTGTCTTTTATTACTTTCTCTCCTGGCTGTCCCCCCATATTAAACACAGTGCAGCCACTGCAGTCAACGAGCTGAACCAACATGGAGGTATGATGGTCAGCTGACACAGAGAAAGAAGCCACACGCAGAAGTCTAACTTGGCCTTTAGTCTGTAAGCCATTGAGGATATGGTTTGTCACATGCCTTCTCACATTTTGAGTGAACAAAATTACATGGGCCAAACAGGAGCATTATGGCTATTTCAACTTATGATGTTGCTACAGCGCCACCTATTGGCCAAATGGCACCAGATTTGTCATGGTCACTCAGACATCATTATAATATCTATACATGGCCCCAGAATGTGGTTATGATGGCACAAAAGTTGATCATTTGTAATATAAGCCCTGCCTACAGCAGTGTACAGCATGGGCCATCTATTGCAAAACATGCATGGAATATCAAAAATCCAGGTTTTTTAACCCTTTTTTATATTTTCTTTTAGGGTTTTCCAGCTTGGTCAAGAGATGCTCTGTAAACAAATTTGGTGACAATTGCTCAAAACTTGTAGGAAGAGTAACAGGAAAAACTGACAAAATGAAAAATGGCATATGTGATAGATGTGATAGATAATCTATCACAAATATAACGTAAGGTTCATTGTTATAATGCCAATTTCTTTTGTCAGAGTAGTGGGTGAGATTTACAACCTATGTGCCAGGTTTAGGAACTGGAGCTGTTTCTTTGAGCGGAGAATAACAATCCTAACCAATACAAAAGGGTTCCAGCAGCTTGGACACCTAAATATAAATTTGTGATATATGTATTCACAGTATATGTGATATATATGATTATATGTGAATTGTGAATTTAATTTTATATTAATAAGCCATGGGAATGTATTGAATTGTTCTGGCTCAATGTAAATTCTATTTTGATTAACTGACTAGTATTTATATTGTCGATTACTACATCACCCAGAGATTACCTGATTGATGATTATCAAGATTGATCTTGATCGCTAGTCAACTTTGTCTCCCAGCTTTAAAAAAAAATATATATATATATAAATAAATAAATAAAAAGTTAGTTCCCTGCTTGCGTCTTTGTCCGGACAAACTTTTGTCGATGATGGATTGGGGGACAAGCTGGGGGGAGAGGCCTGCGGCTCTGGTAACACCTGCTGCCTGGAGAGGTGTAAACACAGAGGTCTGGATCCCGGCGTAGAAGAAGCAGAGAGCTGTTTCTATGTTCTGAGGAGCTCAGAATCTCTGACTTTGCGCGAGGGCCGATGATGACAGGGGAACATGTCTTTGGGGTGATGGTCGTCATGGTTCTGGTCAGGGTCCTGGCTCTTCTGGAAGCCAGCGAAGGAGCCGCTAAAGACTTCTGTTTCTTATCTGGTCCTTTGGCCTCTAGCTGTTCTTTGTGATGAACCTGTTGTATGTTGTTGGCCTGCCAGCTCCGCACCTTACACTCCACATCCTTCGAGGCCTGGTCGGTGTAAGCCTGCATTTCTTTACGCAGTTGGGAAATCTGTTCTGTAAATTCATCCCTTAAAGCTTTCTTACTGGCTTCTAGCTCTTTTTCAAAGATTGCATAAAGTTCCTCTTCTTTTGTGTCCAACTCACCGATAGACTTGTTTGTGGAAATGTCTTCACCGTTCTCCTCATTACAGCTCTGGTTAGGTTCCCTGACCACTGTCACCTTCTCTTTCTCTCTGACCCTCTGCACCAGCTCCAGCATGCTGTTCCTCAGGGCACCCATGCCCACTTTTGGTCTGATCTGCACGCGCACCTGTTGGAGAACGGACTGCATTTTCGTTTGTGGGTCCTTGTCTGTCGGAATGCTGCCCTCCAAAGGCTTGCCATTGAGACTGATTGAGGCAATCTGCTCTGCCACAGGAAGGGATAACTCCACTGCTGTTTCAGTGCACAGCTCTTCCTTCTGCTCCTCCTGCTGTTTACCAGTTGCCATCTCATCCAATGGCCGTGTTTGTATTTCTGAGGCTAATTCACTCATTTTCACCACACGTCTATCCTGCCTGTCTTGCTCCCTTACACTGAGCCTCTGTAGTCATCTGCACTCTGATGTGAGAGCACCACACCTGCATAAGGTGCTTCTCATTTCCCCAAGGGGCAGTGAATATCTTGGGAATATATTGCGCAATGTATTTTTGGTGGTGGTGGAGGCGGTGTGTGTGTGTGTGGGGGGGGGGGCTTGAATAAATACATAAATTCATAAATATTTAAGAAGTTAAGGCATAGTTTGCTGTGTACTGAATTGTGGTACTGAAATGCCAGTACTGCAAGTGAGGCACTTCCCCATTGCAATTAGATAAACAGTAAGATGGTTTTCTTTTCAACAAAATGGAATACCTTTGACTGATGTGTTGCCATGAAATGTCAAAAACAATGACAAATAAATTAAATAAATACATACAAATCTGCACAAAATTATTTGAGTGTCACGCTTTAGAGCCATTAGTCACACATGCTCTAATTAACTACTGCAGCATGTTGTGTGACTCCGTCTGCATGTGTAGACGCATCGCCTGACAACAGAGAGCCTCATGGTAACTGTATGAAAAACAAAGATCTTCAGGGACGGTCGCCAGGGGAATACTAAAGGGAGGGTGTGAAATGCTGCTCATTAGTGATACTGCAATGTCACTGGAATGTAGTGTCAAACAGGTCTGATGGAGGACTTTAGTGACAAACAAACAGATCTATTATTAGTTAAATGTATTTCTATATGCTTTCTGCAAAAGTGTGGCTAAATGTTTACTATCATCTAGGCTTAATAATAATAATAGATTGAATTTGTAATGCACTTTTTGTTCGCTGGGATCCCAAAGTGCTACACTACAGGGTTAAAACAGTTTAAAAAAAAAAGTTATTAGTAAAAACCATCTTTTCACCTGCGCGGCTAGATCTTTCAGCGTCGGGGGTCTGAGCTTTGGAGGGGCCCCGCCCCTGTCGCTTCTTGATTCTACTGCGCAGGCGCACCAACCGACCTGTAGGAGTCGCTGTCCACAACGCCCGATCCCCACCCTTCAGTTTCCCTACCCGTAATACGGCCAATGTGTATTACTGTGGACGACCAGCTAAACTGAAAGCAATGTGGAGAGCGGGGCTCGAACAGGAGGCATCCTGTTCGAGCCCTGTCTCCAGCATTCGTTGCAAGCGCCTTGCCCACTGCACTAACCTTAACCTGAATCTTAAAGAGGCAGTTCACCCAAGATAAAAAAAAAAAATATATATATATATATATATATATATATATATATATATATATATATATATATATATATATATATATATATATTTCCCTCCTTACCTGGAGTGCTGTCTATCCATCCAGATTGGTTCGGTGTGATTCACCAGTTTTGGAGATATCTGCCATCACTCCAATAATCAAATCAAATCAGCTCAGCTTGTTGCACTCAAAACGGCCAAAAATACATTTTAAAAACTCAAAAGCAATGTCTCTTTCCAGAAATCATGACCCGGTTACTCAAGATAATCCACAAACCTCGTTGTGAGCAGTATAGGAAACATTTTCTACCAAAGTACATTACTATGAAAATTACCTCCAAAACTGACCTACACAATCAAATTAATTTGAAAGTAAATATCGGTAATAACTTTGAACTGCATGGTATGCATCACAAATAACTAAATATTAAGGTTGTCTGAGTTATACAGTGATATAGTTATCAGAAAAGTAAACAGACTATCTTTTCTGCGTAAGGAAACCATACCTTTATGGCTGTGTCCATCCTCGTTACCATGGACACAGTGAATAAACAAGGCTGCACAGATGCCTTGAAGTGAAATAATTGGACTTTTCTTCAAGTAATTTTAGTTTTTTATTTATAAAGTAAACTAAAAAAGATATGGTGACAAATAATATATATTATTTATTAAATATGTTAAGGAGTATAAGTAGCACCGGTTAGCTTACTTCCTCTTTGGGCAGATATGTTTGACAGTGGAATGTGATTCACACAGCACACTCAAACTTATTAGAACAAATCAAATCTGATTAAAGAAAAATAAAATTCAAAGGTAATACATCTGTAAAGACACATCAAATACCAAGACAAACATACCCATGACCCAATATTTTCAAATTTTAAAAGAATATATTAATTTGAATACCAAACTCCTGTTTGAATATAAATAATTAACTAAAAAGAAACATTATTGATATGGTGAACTGAAAATGCATCACTGGTTTTTGTCCCTTTTTTGGGGAAAGGTGCCTGCAATGAGGAACCAGGGGCGTATTTAGACCAAGCACTGTAGTGGGGCACAGGGGGGCACCGAGGGATATGAAGCGGGCGTGCGCAATGCACATTTTGGAATCATGTAGAATCTTTTGATTGAGCTTGTTTTTTTTAAAGAAATTTTTTTATCATTTAGATGCCTTTATTTCATATTCGACGCAGACGGTAGGCTATATATAGCACATTTTGTTTGGTTTTCAGTTTTCAATCCATAATAAGTTAACAGAAAAAATAAGTACACAACCACATTATTTCAACCTAATAAAACTATGTTTATTGTCATTGTTTTAAGAACACATGGTGACTTGGTAATACTCACATTTTGAGTAAAAAGAATCCCACTGGTCACAATGGTGACCGTAATAATGTTTTTGTTATAAGGCTCTGAAAATGTTACTGAATGATGTATCAATGTATTTCCAGCTAAGTAAGGGATAATGTATAGCTACGAGGTCATTGTCGCAAAATAATTGACCGACACGGAGTTTAAAATACAGAGGCGCCGCGCCGAGGTGTTTTAAACGTCAGTGAAGGTCAATTATTTTGCGACAATGATTGAGTATAGCTATACATTATCCCGCTTATTACATGGCTAACTTACTAACAATATACCTAATTCATTTTACATCGACAAGACGAGATCAAATGCAGACGCAGTTCTGTTCTGGCTCCGCTGTCATCGTCACACACACTCCGCTGTCAGTGCAGCCAGCAGGTGTGTCTGATTGGCTGCACTGATGCAGTGTGTCAGTGGCCTTGATTGCGAACAGCTGCACACAGCGGTCATTATTGTTTGGCAGAGGTCCGTTATCGAGTAATAACGGACCTCTGCAATGCAGCACCTGTGAACTGCGCAGGCCCGCGACCAATAAAAACCAACCGTGGACTGTTGCGACTAACACGGTAATGACCAACAATTCCCCCCAACCACAACAAATTCCTATCACTACTAAGCAAAACTGCATCACTATCGAAGGACCTTATCCATGCCTTGATATCAAGCCGACTTGACTACTGTAATGTAATGCACTACTGGCCTCCCGAAAAAAAACATGGTGAGACTTCAGCTCATTCAAAACTCTGCAGCTAGGCTATTAAACAGAACCAACAGGAGAGAGCACATAGAGAGCACATTAGTCCAGTGTTAGCTACTCTACACTGGCTAAGGTCCTCCACCTTGTGCCCTAAATAGAACAGGACCAAGCTACATTGCCAATTCTCTTCTCAACTATGTGCCCTCAACTCAAGAACATTATTATCATCTATAGTTACGATTAGGCATGACAGAAGAACCCAATATGCGGATTGACAGGAGAAAGGAGACAGTGGTTGCTCTTCTCAACGGTGTTCTTTAAAGGGGAACTATCTTATAAATGGCCTTTTTCAGTGTTTAGCATTGTTTCCTAGCTATGTGGACTTATATTAATATGATCTATGTCTCTAATTATCATATTGGCGCATTCTTCCAATTCTCCTCTCACAATATTGCACTACCTCCCCTGCAGGTTCTATACAACAAGAGGTGCAAATCCAGAGCCTGCAGGATAATGAAAGACCCTCACCACCCCAATAACAGCCTGTTCCAGCTGCTGAGGTCAGGCAGACGCCTGCGAACCCCAGCTACTAGGACAGAGCGGCTTAGGCTCAGCTTCTTCCCCCAGGCTATCAGAGTCCTGAACAATGAACATCGAGTACCACTGTAACACTTTAGCATGAGCGGGCACACACTCAGGCCATCAGAGTCCTGAACAATGAACATTGAGTACCACTGTAACACTTTAGCATGAGCGGGCACACACTCAGGCCACACGCACCCTCACTTATTGCCAAAAGGAAAGGCCACTTTAAATCAGTATTAGCAACAGTAACAGTGTATTGCACTACTATTACTACTACTGTTAACTGTCAACTGTTACCCGTCATTGCACAAATTTATTGTTACCTGCTACCTGTTATTGCACAATTTTATTGCACAAATTTTTTGTATTGGATTCTATTATATGTTATATGTTGTACCAATTGCACATCGTTGCGGGCAAGACCACCCGCATTTCATTGTATATCCGTATGCCGTGACAAATAAAACTCTTGACTTGAATATTCACCCTCACTGAACTGAGTCATCTGAAAATGTGATGATTTGTGATGTCAGAAAGACACCGCTGCATGATAATGTTCAGGCGAGTCAGTAACTTACCATTGTGGTTGGAGCCCAGCCTCAAAACGGCTTAGGATCTTGAGGTAGAAAAATGCTGTTTTTGAGGACTTGATTAGAAATATAAAACAATGAATTAAAAAAAATAAAAAATTACAGAGGTGTTCCATAAACTCACAGGAATTGTGTAAAAGTGCCCAAATAGTGAAAGAAATAGTAAAATAGTTCCCCTTTAATATCAGAACTCAAGGCAGGAGCAAGGCAGGGATAAATACAATACAAAACAAAAGGCACTGCGGCGCTGGCGCAAGTACAAACTCGGACTGATCAGAAACTCCAGAATGTCATCTTTCAAAAGAGACCAGGCTCATGCATGTGGTATAAGTATAAAGTATAGTATTTTGGTTTGCAAAACAAGTATGCAGTCCTCAACTAAAATGGCCAATTTTGGGGTTTACTTACTACCACTCTTAAATTAGCTTTAAAAAGCAATTCACACTGAACTTTAAAGTGCTATGGGTATATTTTGTGCAAATAATCCTAAAATAATTTGTACACTTTATTTCTAAATTGAGAACACAGGTTAGCATAGAATCAGCTAAGCAAGGTACCTGTTTAGTTAGCTAGCTACAGTAGTAATACAGCTAGCCTAGGCTAAAACATACTGCCATCAATAAAAGCACTTGCAGTGTACATACATTAGTATTTAGTAATGCATAATTGGTAAAACAAACTCAATCTTTGTGTTGTGAAGGATCAGATTAAACCGAATATATATATTTATTTATGGATATATATTTAATGGTATTTGTATATCGTTTGATATCCCTTGTATATTCCTTGTACATATACACTGAATATCCCTTTAGTCTACTAACAGCCCATAATAGTTTCATTCTCTCATTGGACAAGAACTTGGCGCCAGCAGCCAAGCCCCTTGGTTCAAGTTCAATCGTGCCGACGAACATGTCGTTACTAGCCCGGTTCCGCGTAGGAATACGTCTGGCGAAATACGAATGGTACTATTTGTTCACAGCGCATATATATATGGCGCAAGTAAAGTAGAACTTTCTTTTTAGTCCCTTAGCCCTTAGTTCTTTACCCTCCAACCTAGTGGCAAGACGTTAAGCCTCACCCACGATACACGTGTGGTGCAGTATGGTCAACTTGGCCTCAGAATGGCATTGAGACATCGTGTGGATTAATAGTTGAATTGTCATAGTTTGGCACTATACCGTCGAGTGGGACGTATTTCTATTAAGTTAATAATAGTCTATTATGTATGGTGCATCGTTCGGTTAGAGTTATACAGTGAGTAGTACCCCCATCGTTTCCTCGCGTTATCTAGAGTCTTAACCAGGCTGGGCAGACCACGTGTGGTGCTTTCATCCGAGGAGTTCTGGGCTAGGACGAGTGGACCTGCACATTGGATTACCTTACCCGGACGACGGCGAGCCCTACACGGCTTGGATTATCTACTTGCTTTGGGTGCTTTGATTTATGCCATGGATAACAGCCAACACTGGTGAGTGTTGGAACTACCCCCCGAGAGGAGTCCAGGTGAGACGGCGCTCTACCCCGAGTGAGGTCGCCTCACGTCTCTTCGTTGTGGACTGGCAGCTACCGTCTACAAGAGGGCCCAACTGTATTCATCTGTGGACCAAGGTTCTGTGGGCACCGTGTTCAGCACTCTGAATTCTCCCAAGAAATCGTTGGCCAGATGGGATATCGCCGGCGGCTCTCCTAACCCCCCCCCCCTACTGACTTACAACCAGCAGGACCCCCCTTTAGTATATCCAACTATAATCATTAAGTACCATCGCTATAGTTCCCTAAAGAACCAGGTTGTATACTTGCTTCCTGCGTAACCAGAGATTGGACATTCAATGTTGATTTGCCTACGAATACTCATTTGCCTTACAAGTGCATTCAAATCATAAATGTCATTAAGTGAACGTTGTATATACCCTTTGCTATATATTAAATATCCGACTTATACATTTGTGTGGACTTGGTTTCATGGTGGGAAAGTGTTCATCATATCTATATCATGTACTGTGTGGCCAGTAGTTAAAGTACATAAAGCGGTAGTGGTTTAATGATACCATACTTATCAATACAGTCAGGGAATTGTACCCCTCAGTTACAATTGGTCCTTCGAGCTGGAGGGTAACTAGTGTAATATTAATATAGTGTTATTAATATTGAAATGGCCTATGATGAACACTCCACGAAACGGTCCTCCTAACGTAGAACGCCCGCGGCGCAGACGACAGACACCTCAGTACTTAGAGGATTACGCTGTCAGTCAACTACCTAGCCTTCGACAAACGGTAAACGCGGTAAAAGTAGAAAGTAAAATTATGTCTGACCTTAACGACCAGGTTACCCCGACCACAGAGGCCCTAGTGGGTTCTAATGTAACTGACCAAGCTCACGGTGGGGACCAGGAGGGAGCTGACATGCCTTTACCCCCCGCCAATACCGAAGAAGTAGTCCCCGACCAGCCCCGGGAGGAAGACAACCCTACAGAGAGAGAACTCTGCACGGAACAAGATGAGGAGAGCGCAGAGGAGATAGAGCTCCAGGACTCCCCAACGAGTACAGCCAGGAGCGGCTCACCTCTACAACCGTCTTCCCCCAGCGAAGCGGAGAGGATGCTATCACAGGCGTTCCTCGTCAGCCTGACAGCCTCTACCGAACGCGATCGACTCCAGGGTGAACGCGATCGACTTCAGGGTGAACGCGATCGACTCCAGACGCAGCAACGGAGCGAAGAAGAGCACATACGCCTGGAGATGAGACGCCTTCAGACGGAAGAGAATATGGCAAGAGACCGAGCAGACACCCAGCGCGCCGCTGACGGTGCCCAAAGAGAGGCAGAGCGCGACCTCGCTCTCATCCAGCGCGAAACCGAGCGCGACAGACTACAGGGCGAGCGCGACAGACTACAAGCGCAGCTAATGGAGCAGCTGATCACCAAGGCAACACCCTCTCCCTCCGCCAGGGGTTCAAGGAACTCGTCGAGACAACAGTCAAGGGCAGCATCCCCTAACCGAGCAAGCGACCCTGAACTTGACCAACAGACCAAGCCTATACCCCCCGCAGACCCCCTTCCCCGACCGGTCCAAGCGAGACCCAGCTACAAGGAAGGAGCGGCATACACTGCGGAGAAGCTAAATAAACGACTACAGGATCTAGAGGACCTGATAGAAGAAGAAGAGGGAGAGGAGGAGAACCAAGCCCGACGACAGCACAGTACTCCACCGGACCAGGAGGTCCAGTACAGCCCAGGCTATACCCCCGCGGCGCTGCGCTACAGACCCCCGACTCTATTCACGGGTGAGCATGACGCACGACCAGCCCCGAGGAATAGCACCTGGACCAGCGGGCCATGGTACCCTGCCGGTACCAGCCCACAGAGAGGCGCAAGAGGAGACTCGCCTAGGAGGCCTCTCCCCCAATGCTCGCCGATGTATCAGCCATCCACGGCGTCATACATTGGCACACCGACGTTTCCAGACTTCACCTATGAGAATCGAGCACAGTACACGGAGCTCCGGATGTGCTTAGAGACAATGATGGTGGATGTCGCTGATGAACGCCACAAGTATGCAATATTACTGAAGCACCTGAAAGTACCCCGAGCGCACAATATAGCGCTAGCCTATGCCACCTCTACGACCCCATACACCGCGGCTCTAGCAGCGCTGGACCAGAGATATGGACGTATATGGGATTACGTAATCCAAGAGATAAGGCATATTGACCGCCTACCCCCAGCAACAGACAATCGCTCATTAGACGACCTGTCTATAAAAGTGCAGTCCCTGGTAGGGATGCTGGGAGCGCAACGAGAAAAGGGTATGCACGAGCTATACGCCAACTCTAACGTCGAGAGGATTTTAGAGAAGCTGCCACCCGCCAGACAAGAGCGCTTCAGGCGGCAGAGAGACCACCGTGATCCTAACGGTCCCGAACCATCCCTCCTCGATCTAGCCGACTTCCTGGCGAGAGAAGTCAGCAGCCTACGACTGGATACGTTCGTGCGGAGCACACCAAGCTCCAGAGAGGGACCCAGGAGAATAAACGATGGAAGAAGATCGGTGACTGTCATGCACCAATCAGAATCAGTACCGAGCAGTAAGAACCACAGTACCCCCTCGAGAAAAGAGAAGTGGAAGATGGTGTGCCCGTACTGCGAGAAGGAACACTGGCTGTCACAATGTGACCTGTTCACAAAGATGAATGCAGAAGAAGTGAGTCAATGGATAAAGTCCAACAGGCGCTGTTACCGATGTGCGCGCAGTCACATGGCAGCCGAGTGCCGCCTAAAGAAGAGGTGCAGTCGGTGTGACGGAGCCCACCTAGATGTCCTACACGACAGTAACAGAAGAAAGCCTGCACCTGCACCATCGAGCAGCACAAAGGCAAGTGTCATGTACATTGACCCCGCCAGCAGCAGCGGCGCCCAAGTGCTCTTAAAGGTAGTCCGTGTAACATTGAGCTACCAAGATAAAGTCATGGACACTTACGCCGTCCTTGATGACGGGTCAGAGAAGACCCTTCTGCTCGCGTACGCTGCGGCCCAGCTGGGACTGCGGGGGAGCGAGAACCAAATGACGATTCGGACAATAAGAAGAGATTTAAAGACGATAAAAGGCGAGAATGTCTCCTTCACTATCGCAGCAAGCGGGCAGCCAGAGCGACGGTATAGGATTACAAATGCTTTCACCAGCCAAGAAATAGGACTATCACAGTACACCTACCCCATCGCCAAACTGATGGATAAATATGTGCACCTGCGTCAACTACCTATCCCGCTCATAGACGGCGCCACCCCGACCCTGCTGATAGGCTCCGACCATGCAGACCTCATAGTCCCGATAGACCGGGTCCATACAGGACCCAGAGGCTGTCCTGCAGCAGTCGAGACCCGCCTAGGATGGACATTACAAGGCCCCCTCGCTAAATCTCTTAACCGAACAGCAGCCACTAGGTGCCTCCACTCCAGAGTGACAGAAGAAGACACCACTCTCCTGCAGCATGTCGAGAGGTTATGGACACTAGAGACAATGCCCTTTAAGAACGAAAAGAAAGACATTCGTTCTAAAGAAGACATTTACGCCATAAACCTCCTCGAGCAGGGGACAAAGAGAGTCACAGCCAGCGGAGTGATGAGATACGCAACTCCACTCCTGAGGCGGGAGGGAATGCCCACCTTTCACGCAAAGAAAGACGCCACGGAGCGGTATCTATTGAACACAGAGCGGCGCCTAGCCAAAGACCCCGCTCAAGAGAGTGTGTACCGCGCTGAGATTGAGAAGCTAATCACAGCGGGACACGTGACAAAGATTGACATTAAAGAGGCCGATCAGACGACCGAATCATGGTACGTGCCGCACCACAAGGTCCACCACAACGGCAAGGATCGCATTGTGTTTAACTGCAGCTACCAGATCGGATCCCAAAATCTGAATAAAGAGCTCTTGCCCGGCCCCACACTCGGCCCCTCTCTACTAGGCGTGCTACTACGCTTCCGCCAGGACAAGGTGGCTATCAGCGGGGATATCAAAGGGATGTTCCTGCAGGTGAGACTAGTGGAGGAGGACAAGCCCCTGCTGCGGTTCCTATGGAGAGAGAGGATCGGAGATGAGCACCCCGCCATCTATCAATGGGAAGTCCTCCCTTTCGGAACTACATGCAGCCCGTGCTGTGCTACATTTGCACTACAGAAACACGTCGCAGAGGACCCAGCAGCAGATGAAGAGGTCCGACACAGTGTGAAGAACAGTTTCTACGTGGACAACTGTTTACAAAGCGTTTCGACTCAAGAAGAAGCCGAGGCTCTCCTACTCAAGCTACGCGCCTCTCTGATCAAAGGCGGCTTTGATCTCAGGCAGTGGGCCAGCAGCGACCCGCACGTATTGCGCAGCCTCTCCCCCGCGGACAAGGCTGCCAGCAGCGAGACCTGGATGGCGACAATCCCAGGAGAAGCCCAAGAAATGACACTAGGACTAGTCTGGCGCTTCAAAACAGACTCGCTCCACTATAGACACAAACCCCTGACCACGGAGCAGGGAAGGTCGACGGCGATACCGACCACCAGACGGAGTGTGTACAGAACACTCGCCAGACAATATGACCCGTTGGGATGTATTCTACCTTACACCACCAGGGCAAAGATGATTGTACGAGCACTATGGGACAAGGACCAGGGCTGGGACGACCCAATACCCGCACCCCTTGCCTCCACATGGAGAGAGTGGGAGATGGAACTCCGCTCACTCCCAGGCATCAATATACGCCGCAGCTACTTCCCACCCACAGTGAGGCCAGAGACATGCAAGATGGATCTACACGTCTTCAGCGACGCCTCCGAAGTAGCCTATGGATCAGTGGCCTACTTGCGTGCCCAAGAGAAGGGAGGAGAGATACACACCGCCTTCATCCTGGCTCGCTCAAGAATAGCCCCACGAAAGCAACAATCTATCCCGCGTCTAGAGCTCTGCGCAGCCCTAGCAGGAGCGCATCTAGCCACGTTAATCCAACGTGAACTCACCATTCCGGTGCACAGAACAATCTTGTGGTCAGATTCCACGACAGTACTCACATGGATCAAGTCTGATTCATGCAGATACAAGGTCTTCGTGGGAGTCAGAGTCACAGAGATTCAAGAGTTAACAGAAGCAGCGAGCTGGCGGTATGTGGACACCAAACACAACCCAGCTGACGTCATCACCCGGGGAATGTCCCTAGATGACCTCACCCGTCACAACATCTACAGTGACGGACCAGAGTTCCTCAAGCTCCCGGAAGGAGAGTGGCCTATGCCCACCCCACGGGAGGCGAGTAAAGAGGAGGCTGAGAACAAGAAACCTATGTTCTGTGGACTGAGCACAGTCACCTCCACAGACCCCAACATAGATGATTGCCTCACCCTACAGAGTGCGCAACTAAAGACATTTCTGTGGCACCACGCAGAGATTCAGCCCACTGCCGACATTTCAGCAGCTGACTACGAAGAAGCAGAACTTCTTCTACTACAACGAGCCCAGAGAGACTCGTTCCCCGACGAGCTAGACTGTCTACAGGGAGGAAAGCCCGTCCCATCAGACAGCAGATTGCTCCACCTGGCACCCGAGAGCGACGCCCATAATCTCATCAGAGTGGGTGGTCGTCTGCGGAGGGCCCCCAATCTACCGGATGACGTTAAGTACCCGATAGTCTTGAACAGCCGACACAAGGTCACAGAGCTGATCATAAAGAAATACGACGAGGATGTACACCACGCAGGAGCAGAGAGAGTCTTCGCGGAGATCAGACGTCGCTATTGGATACTTCAAGGAAGAGAAGCAGTGCGACGCTTCCAGCGAACCTGTCTAGACTGCCGAAAGTGGCGCGCGCAGCCCAGCATACCCCGGATGGCTGACCTACCTCCCTGTCGCCTCCGACTCGGCGACAAGCCATTCCACTCCACAGGCATGGACTGTTTTGGCCCGTTGTATATAAAGAAAGGAAGAGGAACCGAGAAGCGGTGGGGTATTGTATTCAAATGCATGACCACCAGAGCGATACATATCGAACTCCTTCCAACCATGAGCACAGACTCATTCCTTATGGCCTTCCGAAGATTCACATCACGGAAAGGAAAACCGTCTACATTGTTGTCTGATCACGGGACAAACTTCAAAGGCGGAGAAAGAGAGCTGAGAGAGAGCTTCCAAGCTATGGGCCCAGAACTTAAGACCCACCTCGCTCCATCCCAGATTGACTTCCAGTTTAATCCCCCGAACGCACCCCACTTCGGTGGAACCTGGGAACGAGAAGTATGTTCTATAAAGACAGCCCTGTACGCCGTGCTTGGGGCCCAGACTGTAGCGGAAGAAGTCCTAATGACAGTCCTCACGGAGATCGAGGGAGTATTGAACTCCAAGCCCCTCGGCTACGTCTCCAGTGATATAGCAGATGTCGACCCAGTCACCCCCAACACACTCTTGATGGGGCGGCTGGACCCCGCGCTACCCCAGACAATGTACAGGCCTGAAGAAGCGAACGGCCGAAGAATGTGGAGGTACAGTCAAGTACTAGCTGACAAGTTTTGGAACAGCTTTCTACTCCACTACCTACCGTCTCCACAGACCCGCCAGAAGTGGGTAAAAGAGAGAGACAATTTGACAGAAGGAACAGTCGTCATGATTATCGACCAGTCACTACCCAGAGCTATGTGGCCGGCTGGCCGCGTAAGCAAAGTGATCACCGGTGCCGATGGCAAGGTCCGAGCAGCTGAGGTGCTCGTCCAAGGGCGAACTTACACACGACCCGTGGCGAGGCTAATAGAACTGCCCAGACTCCCAGACACTATCGATGACGACCATGACCCCACGACTTTGTGAGTTGACTGACCCTTACAGCGGACCTTGAGTGGTAGACAGTGCGGTTAATCTGTCTCTGCTTAGCTAATTAGGTGGGACTAATTAGGGGGCGGCTGTTGTGAAGGATCAGATTAAACCGAATATATATATTTATTTATGGATATATATTTAATAGTATTTGTATATCGTTTGATATCCCTTGTATATTCCTTGTACATATACACTGAATATCCCTTTAGTCTACTAACAGCCCATAATAGTTTCATTCTCTCATTGGACAAGAACTTGGCGCCAGCAGCCAAGCCCCTTGGTTCAAGTTTAATCGTGCCGACGAACATGTCGTTACTAGCCCGGTTCCGCGTAGGAATACGTCTGGCGAAATACGAATGGTACTATTTGTTCACAGCGCATATATATATGGCGCAAGTAAAGTAGAACTTTCTTTTTAGTCCCTTAGCCCTTAGTTCTTTACCCTCCAACCTAGTGGCAAGACGTTAAGCCTCACCCACGATACACGTGTGGTGCAGTATGGTCAACTTGGCCTCAGAATGGCATTGAGACATCGTGTGGATTAATAGTTGAATTGTCATAGTTTGGCACTATACCGTCGAGTGGGACGTATTTCTATTAAGTTAATAATAGTCTATTATGTATGGTGCATCGTTCGGTTAGAGTTATACAGTGAGTAGTACCCCCATCGTTTCCTCGCGTTATCTAGAGTCTTAACCAGGCTGGGCAGACCACGTGTGGTGCTTTCATCCGAGGAGTTCTGGGCTAGGACGAGTGGACCTGCACATTGGATTACCTTACCCGGACGACGGCGAGCCCTACACGGCTTGGATTATCTACTTGCTTTGGGTGCTTTGATTTATGCCATGGATAACAGCCAACACTGGTGAGTGTTGGAACTACCCCCCAAGAGGAGTCCAGGTGAGACGGCGCTCTACCCCGAGTGAGGTCGCCTCACGTCTCTTCGTTGTGGACCGGCAGCTACCGTCTACAAGAGGGCCCAACTGTATTCATCTGTGGACCAAGGTTCTGTGGGCACCGTGTTCAGCACTCTGAATTCTCCCAAGAAATCGTTGGCCAGATGGGATATCGCCGGCGGCTCTCCTAACCCCCCCCCCCCTACTGACTTACAACCAGCAGGACCCCCCTTTAGTATATCCAGCTATAATCATTAAGTACCATCGCTATAGTTCCCTAAAGAACCAGGTTGTATACTTGCTTCCTGCGTAACCAGAGATTGGACATTCAATGTTGATTTGCCTACGAATACTCATTTGCCTTACAAGTGCATTCAAATCATAAATGTCATTAAGTGAACGTTGTATATACCCTTTGCTATATATTAAATATTCGACTTATACATTTGTGTGGACTTGGTTTCATGGTGGGAAAGTGTTCATCATATCTATATCATGTACTGTGTGGCCAGTAGTTAAAGTACATAAAGCGGTAGTGGTTTAATGATACCATACTTATCAATACAGTCAGGGAATTGTACCCCTCAGTTACACTTTGCAACTTCAAAGAAAGCTTGCTGTATTACCTACCTCACAGGCTCACACACAGCAGTAGGATGCAGGGTTACAGCTCAGACTGCATTAAGCCCTCTGGCATCTGAACATTCAAGAGGGGATGTGTCTAAAACTGAACATTTAAATGGATGGAATATTGTAGTGACGGGGCTGCTCAGAGTTGTAACTAACACTTTTGTGTGACATTATTTAACCGTCTGGGTCAAGTTTAGACCATTGGAAGGGCACCAATGGGCACGTCCTCTCATTTTTGCCACTCAAAATGCCATTTTAGCGTGATGTTTTCAGCAGTGGGGGCACATAGTCAAGTTTAACCATTGGAAGGGCACCAATGGGCACATCCTCTCGCTTTTGCTACTCAAAAGGGCACTTTAGGTTTAGCGCGATGTTTTCAACTGTGGGGGCACATGGTCAAGTTTAGACCATTGGAAGGGCACCAATCGGCACGTCCTCTAGTTTTCGCCACTCAAAAGGGCACTTTAGCGCAATGTTTTTAACTGTGGGTGGGGGCACATGGTCACGTTTAACCATTAGAGGGGCACCAATAGGGCACATCCTCTAATTATTTCCACTCAAAAGGGCACTTTTGCATGACATTATTTAACCGTGGGGCACAAAAGCACTCAAAAGGGCACTTTTGCGTGATGTTTTTCAACTGTGGGGGCACATGGTCAAGTTTAGACCATTGGAAGAGCACCAATAGGGCACACCCTCAAATTTTTCGCCACTCAAAAGGGCACTTTAGCCCAAATTTTCAATCGCGGGGGCACCAGGGGGGGCCGCCAGTGTTCACAATATAAGATTTTCACGATACTCAGGCCAATCTGGTTGTCCAAGCAACTCTCCAACAACACCAAGCTATGGATCTTCGTTCTTCAATACCAATGTGAAGACTGTCCTGCTCTATGGCTCTGAAACGTGGAAGACTACCGAGGGCCTCACAAGCAAGATCCAGGTGTTTGTCAACAAATGTCTGCGCTACATCCTCAAGCTGTGGTGGCCCATCAAAACCACAAATGAAGAGCTGTGGAGGATAACCAACCAGGACAGCATAGCTACCACCATCAAAAGGAGAAGGTGGAACTGGATAGGGAATCCCCTTAGGAAGGACTAAAAAAACATCACTAGACAGGCCTTGGACTACAACGCGCAGTGGAAGAGGAAAGCCGGTAGGCCGAGAAACACCTGGAGATGTTCCACACTCCAAGACTTAAAGAACATCGGAGTGAGCTGGCAAGAAGCAAAGGCCCTGGCCCAGAAGAGAGTGAGATGGAGAGCTCTGGTGTTTACCCCCCAATGTGGTAAAGAGGATTAAGTCAAGTAAGTCAAGTGTTCACAATTTTAACCAAGGTTTTTGAGAACGTAAAGAAACCTGGTGTCATGGTTTTTGCTTTATTTCACCTTTCTGTGAGGGACAGCTGTCTATTTCGTCTCCTGTGAGGGATAGCTGTCAATCATTGGTCTCTGTGGTTAATAGACCTATCTCAAACCCTGCCCTCTTTTCTTGATCCTCCAAAGTTTGTCCGAGGCAAGCGACAGTTGTGATTGGAGGATCAAGAAAAGAGGGCAGGGTTTGAGATAGGTCCATTGCCTCATGGGTCGGCAGGTTTGTGGGCTTGATTGCACCTGATTCAGTGCAGCTGTGCCTATGGTAATGCTGAGTCTATTTAAGTTTGAATCTCGCAGTGTTAGCTGATTTTTCATTTCCTAGTGTTGGCTATCCTTCTGGCACATAAACTCCCGTAGTGGAGGTTTATTGTTTCATGTTTTCAATATAAACTCTGTTATTAGGAGGTGCCTTTGTGGCTTATTTCTTTTTCTACTATACCTCTTTTATTGAGTATTGAGTGTTGTCCTGTTTTTTGGACTTGATTTATTGTCTTAAATACTCACGTTGAGGCTTCCACCTGTAAAGGTTGTTTTTCTGTTGTTTATTTCCCCCCTTCTCCTTAATGTCTGCGTAAGCAGTTTTGTGGTTATTTGTTACACAGATAACTTAAAGAGTCCCTATTATTTGCTCGTGACCCACACACACACGCAGCCCTCACATAATGAAAAAGCCATGACTGGGTCAGCAGATAATACAGGTCTCGAACAGGCACTTGCTGCACAGCATCAAGGATTACTTTCACATGAGGAAGCTATTGTACAATTGCATCAGCAAAAAGCCCTCATGGTGCAACAGCATGGGGAGATGTATGAAGGATTGCGCAAGATGGATAGTTCCATGCGTGATTTGGCTGACAGCATGGCCAATGCACAATTATCTCTCCCTCCCCAGAGCCCACCTAATGTCCCTCAAGCACTACACACAGGACCCCGGTCATTACCTTGTGAGGCTAAAGTCCAGCTCCCCTCACGCTTTAATGGGGAGTTAGGTCAATGCTGTGGTTTTCTGGCACAATGCCAAATAGAGCCCAGCCTTCTCGTTTTCAGTCTGAGGATTCACGTGTTGTCCTAATCCTATTCCTGTTGGAGGGACCTGCCCTCGATTGGGCTGTTCCACTCATACGGGCTCAGGCTCCAGTGTTAAATGACTCACAGAGACTCATGAATGAGATGGAGATCGTTTTTGATCATGAACTCTAAGATAAAGAGGTCACAATGAAGCTGACGCACATGCGCCAGGGCACCAGTAGTGTAGCTGAGTTTTCCATTGCTTTCAGAACACTGGCTGGGGCTACAGGCTGGCCTGAGGGACCACTCATCACTTTGTTCACCAACGCGTTATCTAATCAGGTTAAAGATGCTTTGGCGGTTGTGGGATCTCCAGACAATTTTGACACACTGGTCACTACCGCCATACACGCTGATAACCGGATCAGAGACCGTGAGCGTGAGAGGCGGGGCCAACATTCTCGTGCTCCGCTGGATGAAGTGTTGTCCTTTCCTCCGCAACCTTCAGTGGTCAGTTCGTCTGAACCTATGCAGGTGGACAGCACTTCTGTGCGTGACTCCAGGCAGACTGGTTCTCATGTGGACTGGTGCCGGTACTGCAGGAGAGAAGGTCACACGAGGGTGGAGTGTCCGAAACTGAAGGGAAGCGGTCAGTCTCACTAGTGGGCCGAGAGACACTAGTGAGACATCACATCACTCCCTTTCGAACCTTTCTGCCTGTGGTTTTAGGCTGGAATAGGCAGTCTGTTAAGGTTAACGCCTTTTTAGACTCAGGGGCAGTGGACAGTTTCATCGATTCCAGATGGGCTGAGGATTCTAAAATACCTGTACATTTCCTCCATAAGCCCTGTAGTGTCACAGCGCTTGATGGACGGCCATTGGGTACAGGCAGTATCACCAAAATAACCAATTATTTATCTATGCGGGTTGCTTATGGGAACCATTCTGAGTGCATTCGATTCTTTTTGGTTGATTCCCCCACGTATCCCATTTTGCTGGGCCATTCTTGGCTTAGTAAACACAAGCCACAGATAAATTGGGGTGAGGAGAGGGACACTGTCATGCAGTGGGGCTCCCAATGTTGTCACCATTGTATCCAAATTCCTCCGTTACCCACGAATTATGAGCAGTTTAGTGAGAACGGTTGTGATCCTGTTGAAACAGTGGGCGGTCTTGGTTTCCAGAACCCACCCTCTCAACCATTGCACTCCCAGCCATCTATCGATCAGGATGGGAGTTTGGAATGGGATCCACAGTTTGATTGGGACTCCCTTGGTGAGGAGGTTCCGGCGGAGGACAGTTTAGACAGTTTAGACTCTCTGTGTGAGGACTTCTTCTCGCTTACTTGTACAGCTGACCCCCTCATGGAGAGCACTAACATCATGAGCGTGGAGTCACATCCGTTACCAGAGGGAGTTCCCACTATCTATGCTGACCTCGGTGAGGTGTTTAGCAAACAAAGGGTCACCATCCTGCCACCGCACCGACCTTATGATTGCGCCATCGAATTGCAGCCAGGCTCTATTCCTCCTCGTGGTTCCTTGTACTCGTTGTCGGTTCCCAAAAGCGCAGCTATGAACACTTACACCAAGGAGGCCCTGGCTACCGGTTTTATTAGACCTTCCACTTCACCTGCTGGATTCTTCTTTGTGGGGAAAAAGGATGGATGACTGAGACCCTGCATCGACTACAGAGGTCTGAACAGCATTACAGTAAAAAATCGGTACCCCCTTCCCCTGATGAACTCGGCGTTCGAACGCCTCCAGGGGGCATCCATTTTTACCAAACTCGATCTCCGTAATGCCTACAATCTGGTGCGCATACGACAAGGGGATGAGTGGAAGACCGCATTCAACACTCATAATGGTCACTACGAATACCTGGTGATGCCATTTGGTCTTACTAATGCCCCTTCAGTTTTTCAGGCATTAATTAATGACATGCTCAGGGAGAGGTTTGTTTTCGTCTACTTAGATGACATTCTGATATTCTCCAAGTCCCTTTCTGACCATGTCAAACATGTCAGGCAGGTCTTGAAGTGCCTTTTGGATGCACGGTTGTTTGTGAAGGCTGAGAAGTGTGCCTTCCACGTCCGCTCTGTGTCCTTTCTGGGATTCATTGTATCTGAGGGGAGGATTCAAATGGATCCCAAGAAGGTGTCAGCAGTGACAGACTGGCCTACACCCGTCTCGGTCAAGCAGGTGCAACGATTCCTGGGATTTGCAAACTTCTACCGCCGTTTTATTCATAATTTTAGTTCAGTGGTAGCACCTATCACCGCACTCACCAGGAAGACAGCACCTTCCCATTTCCAGTGGACTCCCAAGGCTGAGGCGGCGTTCGTTGAGCTTAGGAGAAGGTTCAGTTCTGAGCCTATCCTCATTACTCCGAGTCCTAACCCATCCCTGCCATTTATCGTGGAGGTGAATGCTTCTGAGCTTGGAGTCGGAGCTATACTGTCCCAATGTTCATCGTCCAATGGTAAGGTACACCCATGTGCGTACTATTCACGTGGGCTCTCGCTGGCTGAAAGAAACTATGACGTTGGGGACAGAGAGCTGTTGGCGGTCAAGTTGGCATTGGAGGAGTGGCGCCATTGGCTAGAGGGAGCTGAACACCCTTTCACGGTCTGGACAGACCATACAAATTTGGAATATATCCAGGGTGCTCAGAGGAGAAACTTGCGACAGGCTTGCTGATCACTGTTTTTCTCTCAGTTTAATTTCCTCCTGACGTACCGTCCCGGGTCTAAAAATATCAAGCCGGATGCTCTTTCCCGGTTATATGATGGGTCAGAAGAGGACCATCCTCCTGAGTCCATTGTTCAGGCAGGACAGATCCTAGCTCCTGTGACATGGAGCATTGAATCTGCTGTGCGGAGGGCACAACTTTTGGAACCAGATCCGGGTGGGGTGCCCCCGGGCCGGTTATTTGTGCCAAACAGCATTCGTTCCCAAGTGTTGAAGTGGGGCCACTCCTCTCGGCTGACAGGACATCCCGGAGTGCATAGAACTTGTGACTTCTTGGCCAAGGTTCTGGTGGCCTGGTATGATGAAGGACGTTCTGGAATTTGTGGCAGCCTGCCCTGTTTGTGCACAGAACAAAGTGTCTCAACAGTCACCACCAGGGCTGCTTCATCCTTTTCCCATCCCTAGTCGTCCGTGGAGCCACATCGCCATGGATTTTGTGACTGGTCTGCCTCCTTCTGATGGTCACAGTGTCATCATGGTAGTGGTAGGTTCTCCAAAGCAGCTCACTTCATTCCGCTGGTCAAGCTGCCATCTGCTAAGGAGACCGTCCAACTGGTAGTTGACCATGTCTTCCGAATTCATGGCATCTGCCAGGATGTGGTGTCGGACCGTGGACCCGTTTACTGCATGGTTTTGGAAGACATTCTGTGCTATCCTGGGTGCGACAGTTAGCCTGTCATCAGGGTTCCACCGGAGAGCAATGGGCAAATGCAACCAGCGCACCAACCAGTCTATGGAGAGTACGCTTCGCTGCTTGGCCTCCTCCAATCCGACCACTTGGAGTCACCAACTGGCATGGGCAGAATATGCACATAATTCATTGTGCAATGCATCCACTGGTATCTCCCCATTTGAGGTTCAGCCTCCACTGTTTCCTGAACAGGAGAGGGATGTGGGGGTGCCATCTGCCGAGGTGTTTATCCGTCGGTCTCGGGCAACATGGAAGAGGGTGCGTTCGGCCAGGGACGTGCACAGGACTTTAGAGGGACAGGTGCTCAAAGCTGAAAAGGGCACTATACCTGTGTGTGTAATGATCGAGCATGTGAAGCACGCAAGCCCGATTTTTGGGGGCCCTTTTTTGGCGGGGGGGGGCCCCCTTTTTATGCTTTTTGGGGGTTTTTGGTGATCAAATATTGAATATTGAACTATAATAATCAGTGCAGGAGCTCACTTATCCATTAAATGACGCTTTTATCACTGACTTAAAAGGCCCATACATCTCCATAAATGTTTAGGGGGGAGGGAATAAGTGCACGTGCACGTGCCTGCGTTCGGCTCTTGTGCATGCTGCGGCCCGTCACAAGTGGTTGGCGGATGTACACCGTCGCCCTGCGCCTTCTTACCGTTGTTTTTTTGTTGTTTATTTTACCCCTTCTCCTTAATGTCTGCGTAAGCAGTTTTGTGGTTATTCGTTACACGGATAACTTAAAGAGTCCCTATTATCTGCTCATGACCCACAAACACACGCAGCCCTCACACCTGGACTTATAATGATGAGTATATTTTAAAGTTATAGTCTGTGTCGACTGATGACGACATAATACAGTATATATATATATTCAACAATATACAAGAAATAAAAAACAGGGTAGTATATAATGGAACTAAATGAACGACAGGATAATCAATCAAAACAAACAAAATCAAGTAACTTCAAACTAAAGGGTTTTATGACCATCTAATGGGGACGACTCAGGTTTTAAACTGTGAGTCGTATGTTGTATTTGACCTGCATTGCTTTTACCCTTTTTCTTATTCTCTACATTGCTTTTATTCTATCTATCTATGTTATGCTCATTTTATGTCTATGTTACTAAGTGAAGCACTTTGGGCTGCAATTCTTGTATGAAAGGTGCTATACAAATAAAGTGTATTATTATTTGTATTATTAATTCCAAAACAACTGATGTTGCTGCTGGTGACATAAAACACATCACTTCCTGTGTGCCGGATGATTTCCCCAGGAATGTCCTACCAGATACCAATGTTTAGAACAGCAAATGTAAAAGCATTCATGGATCACTATTGCATTATATCAATTGGCTATAGAGTGACAAAAATACATTTATTTATATGAAAATGTTAGAGATGATTACTTTTGGTATTGTTAGCTGGCCCTCCTGTGAGCATGATGTGAGGGGCGCAATAAATACATGTATCATTCATATCATATCATTATGTAAACACATTTGTGGGAACATTTAGAGAGAAATAAGCTCCTCGTATAGAAAAATATGTTATTTCAACTTGTGAAAAATGGGAGCAAAAAGTGTTGCTCGTGTTTTTATTCAGTGTGTGTTTGACACGAAATTATATCACTGCTTTTTAAAATGCAGTGATGAGTCGGTCAGCCAGCAGAGACAACTGCACAGGGCCGACAAACGACTGGCAGCCAATAAGAAGCTTCTATAAGTGAGCCTCCTCTCGAGACTAAAATTGCAAACATATGCCGTTACTGTAAGAGGAAAGGGGGAGCAAAGTAGGCGCCTGCAGCTGCAATTCAAATGCTGTCGTGGTTTAACAATTTCAACAGTTCCGTTCACATTGTAACTTGTGTCCTAGTGAGCTAATGTTTATCTAAGGACTTGGGACTTTTCCCCCCTCAATTGTTAATTGTGATAAAAAAAATATATATATATATTTCTTTTTACAATTAAGGCCTAGGCTACATACAGATCTATCGAAAACATGATCAACATCTTTTTGCATGTTTGTCAATCAAGACTAAGCATTGTGTAGGCTAATATCTATGTATGAGCATCAATACTGGATACTCCTCTTCTTGCCTCCTCCTCCTCCTCCTCCTCCTCCACTACCACCTCCCCCTCATCACACACCGGTGGGCGTGGACTTGTGAATTTCACTTAAATTCTGGACTTCTTTGAACACACAACTCAAACAGTGTTACTGTAAGTCAACAGGAACAAGATGGTGAGTACAAATACATTCTTAAATGGTTTTCTATTACATGGGAAATAAATGACCACATATATTATACTGTTATGTGTCTAAATTATTATTCCATCATTTATACGCAATTCTTGTTTTGACATTGATTTATAATGTAACACTGATATTGTGTACAATGACATGGCTATGTGCTACATTTTCCTCTAGACAACATACACTGATAAAGGTGAAAAGGTAGGCTATCTGATTATCAAGTTATATGGGGCAAGAAAAACTGAAATGGGTATATCAGTGAGTCCAAATCTTATAGTTACCAAACTGTTCTCTTTTCTTCACATCTTTGTAGCATGAGCAGGGCAAGTTCATCTGCTTCGATCACATAACATTCTGGGTTGGAAATGCCAAACAGGTAGGATCACTGTTCTCCTTGTTCATGTCTTTTTAGCACAAGCAGGGCAGGTTAATTTGCTTTGTCACATAACATTGAAACAGTTGTGAATTATTTTTTTATATAATAATAACCTTACTGTCATGCACTTGTCTGAATATACTAACCTACATTGTAGCACTCAACACTTTGATGAACATTGTTACTCAGCTGATAGAGTTGTACCCGTCCTGCCGACTTGTTGTACAAAACGTTTGGATAAAAGTGTCAGCTAAATGACAATGTAAACAGGTAGCATCATTTACAACTACCCGTACTTTGCCATTCTAACTTTCTAATTTGAACAAACTTTTGGGTACATCTGTGTTTCTTTCCTGAACTTCCTCAGAGATAGAGGAGCTGGCACTTTACTCTGAGGATGGCTATTGGTTGTCTAAAGGGGTGGGGGAAATGAGCATGAAACCTCAGACCACATCATTCTCCTTGTAATATGAATCTGAGTTCAGTACTAAGTCGACTCCAGCCTTACAACTGATCGCCAAGAGGTGGCACTGTCAGACAGTTGAAGCTAATGTTATGCAATGTTGTCCACTTTCATAGCAAATGTATTGCACTTCATTATGCAGTTGGAGGGAGCAGTTGTTTGTGATTAACTACCTAAATGACCCAATGTAGTTAAGTACTGATTTATAAGATGTTGGATGAGTGCAAAACTGTTTTTCTTTATTGTTTCAACAGGCTGCATCGTATTATTGTACTAAACTGGGATTTGAACCTTTGGCATACAAGGGTTTAGAGACGGGTAACCGTGATGTCGTGTCCCATGTGGTGAAACAAGGAAAGGTAATGAACCAACAGTGCCTTGATCACTGCTGTATGCATCATTCCTATGAGCAGAAGAGAGCTGAAATTAATGCTCATAACTATAGGGTCCACCAGGAAAGCCAAACAGGAGATGTGTTGGTGCATTTAAAGGTGCACTGTGTAGTTTTGTAAGAGTCAGAGAAGTGAATGATTTCTAAGGTATATTTTCACAACCGAATAAACAAACTGTTCTCCGGGGACAATTAGAGCTCCTGGAACACTGTTTGAGGCTAGAAAGCTTCCTGAGTTTACTATTTGACTGCTGTCGTCTGCTATGGACAGAAATTATTTTGTTATCAGCACCCGAATACTCATATGATTGTGCATAAATAATAGTGAGTTACATACCTGGCAATGAGTGCCATTAATTAATGATTACATCAAACACAACTTAACTAAGGCAATTAATGGTGGTGTAAATTGCAACATGTTAATCTGCTTGCCATTGTCATTCACAGATCATTTATGTGTTCTCATCGGCCCTCAACCCTGGAAATAAAGGTATGGCACAGTGGAAACTGATAATGCACATATATACATTATCAAATCATACATATACATGATTTGTCAGCAGGAAAACGAAGAATGAATTGCTTACAAGGTTACAGATGCTTTGGGAACCAAGCTTCCTCATCTTCTATGTATGTAATTAATTGTACCCTCATAACCTATACTCTGTAAAAATATGTGAGTAAAATGAAGTATGTACACAGAAATGGGAGAACATTTGGTCAAGCATGGGGATGGAGCCAAAGACATCGCTTTCACGGTGGAGAATTGTGACTTTCTGGTGGAGGTAACAATGCCAAATACTATATATATATTTTTAAGGTTATCCTTAAATGCTGACAGTGTTGGGGAAACGACTATAAAACTGTAATTTACCAAACTACTTGCTACTTCACAATGAAAATAAGTTAAACTAAATCACTTTCAATTGGCCAGCAGTGATGTGAGTGGGGACATTGAATCCTAGTGTTGTGTTCATTACAGCTCAATGAAATGATAGGTAGCAGTCCCTATAAGACAAGGTATTGTTATTTCTTAATAATTTCATGGTGCTGTAACACGTGAAAAAAGTAGTAGAACGTGCTCACCTCACTTGACTTGACTGTAACCTCTGATACTATATATAAAAAATAGGGAAACAAGTCCAGGCACGCACTCCAGGTTTTTCAAATGTATTGGCAGCTCTTTTTCAGGCTGCCAATAAAGCTGTAATTAACACAACACAAGGATTCAATGTCCCCAATGACATTACTGATGGCCATATTCAAACTCATTTACTCTCAATAACTGTCAAACTAAACGAATGTGTGCAAAACTGTTTAGACCCTTTGGATGTGTGTGAGCAAAATAAATCAGCATTGTTTTTTGGTGAAGTGCCCCTTTAACTACTGAAGAAGCTACAGAGATTTGAATGTAGTTAAACTAGTAATTGAACTACATGTAGTAAACTACTCCCCAACACTGCATGCTGACAATGGATGCCTTGGCTTATACCCTTTAATACACTGACATTTCCCTATTCTACAGAAAGCTTGTGAGCGAGGTGCTACCATCGTGAAGGAGCCCCACATACTGGAGGACAAATATGGCAGAGTAAAGCTGGCTGTGCTTCAAACGGTAAGTTTGAAGCACGCAAGCATTTCACTCACAATTTTAATGTAGCTCATAAGTTTTAACACAGGAATGTAGCAGGATGTCTGTGTATAAATGTAAGGACGGTAAACACACTTTTTTTTTCTACTTCAGTATGGGGACACCACACACACATTTGTGGAGAGGACGGCATACAATGGACTGTTTCTCCCAGGATTCCATCCTCCTCTGCACCGGGACCCTCTATTGTCCAAATTGTGAGTATGAAGAATTTACCCTAGTGGTGTTGTTGGTACTCTTGAAGAGAGGATTAGGAATTTATATTAGAAGCCTTGCACCGAAGACCCATAAAACCTTTCGGACAGCCCATGTATTTAGTGGTAAAGTCAATAAAAATCACTTGGAGTGTGAATGTGATTTATACCCCAAGAAGTTACTCAACCGCTATTGTGTTTAACCCTTTCACTACCACACTACCAAAGGGTTAACCCTTTCACTACCACACTACAGAAGGTTAACCCATTCACTACCACACTACAGACGGTTAACTATGAATGAACACGACACTCTAACTTACCATCTTTAGAAAATAAGGTTTGAAAACATTGTTCTCCATTGTAGAGTTATATTGTTCTATGCCTGGAAAACGGTGTAGTGGTTAAAGGGCAAGTTCACAATTTTGGATCCCTAGCCCTATTTCCAACCTACCAATGATCTTGTTGATAGGTAGAGTACTTTCTCAGCACCATGCTGGTCTTCATCTACGAACCCATAGCTCCAGCAAGTTAGCCACAAAGCTAACGCAGTCAAAGGGCCACCAGACCACACATCAGTCTGTACAAGTCCTGAGAGAAACGCTGAAGCCTACTTTGGGTGCTGTAGGTTCCAGTGTTTATTTCACTGATATTCTGTCTTCTCACATCCACTTCTCTTTGCAGGCCAAGTGGCAAACTGAACTTCATTGACCATGTTGTCGGAAACCAACCAGATGATGAGATGGGGTCTGTTGTGGATTGGTAATATGCATTTCTGTATAAACACGTCATGTGTGGGTATACCATTGGCATCCCTTATGCAATGTTCTTATAGGGGCAGGTCACCCAGAATAAAAAAAACAACATAATTTTGCCCTTACCCATACCACTATCTATCCATCCAGATAGTTTTGGTGTGATTTGCCTTGAAAATATCTGCCGTAGAGATGTCTGCCATCACTCCAATACAACGAAGCTGAACGGCACTTTGTTTGTGCTGCTCAAAGTGCCAAAAGAATACATCTGAAAAACTCAAAAGTAATGTCTCTTTCCAGAAATGCTGGATTCGCGTGTTCGAATCCAGCTCCCAGCGTTGTCACCAGCTTGGCTGGCCGTTCACACTAATACAATTGGCAGTATTAGAGGGTGGGAAAGCTGGCGGGTGGGTCCTGGGCGTTGTGGACAGCGACCCCTACAGTTCGGTCGGGGCGCCTGCTCAGCGAGGGTAGGATCTGGAGAGAGGTAGTGCGGCCTCCCACACGTTACACTCTCTCCCAGTGAGAATCTGCGCGGCCAGGCTGGCCTGCCGGCTGGCTGCACATGCGTCGGAGGAAAGCATGTGACAGTCTCCGGTCTCTCGGACCAACAGTAGGGGAAAGTGCGCAACAACCAGGAAGGGTGGGATGGGAGAAAAATCGGAAAAAAGAAGGAGGGGAAAAAATATAATAAAATAAAATAAAATAAATATATTCCACAGACCTTCAAGTTTCATGAAGGAACTATTTTCTACCGAACTACACCCCTATTCCTTATTACAGGGGTGTCGTTTGGTTGAAAATAGTTCCTACATGAAACTGCTGGGTATGTGGAATATCTTGAGTAACTGGGCCATGATTTCTGGAAAGAGACATTGCCTTTGAGTTTTTCAGATGTATTTTTTGGCACTTTGAGCAGCACAAACCAAGTGCTGTTCAGCTATGTAGTATTGGAGTGATGGCAGACATTTCTACAGCAGATATCTCCAAAACTAGGCAAATCACACCAAACGATCTGGATGGATATAAGTGTTATGGGGGGGGGGGGGGGGGGGGTATAAAATGTGTTTTTATTTTGGGTGAACTGCCCCTTTAAACTCTAGAGTTAAATGATGTACAATTGTAGCATGGACAATAACAACATGGTTCACATCTCTCCATTTTGGGGTTGGATGTGGGAGGTTGTTGAGTATTATGTCTTTTGGCATCAGTTAGGCACCACCATGACTTTGCATTTTCTCTGGAAGGGTCTGCGAGGCCCTCCACATCTGGATTATCTTTGTGCCTCACAGAACAGCAAGGACCAAAGGGAGGGGAGAGGGATTGAAGCAAGATCATTGGACGATCCTGGGAAGAGGGGTGTTGCAGAGAATGCGGTCTTTGACCCAAGTCAAAATAAAATTGTTTAGATTATTAGTGTGAGGGCTGCGGGTGTTTGGGTCACGAGCAGATAATAGGGACTTTTTAAGTTATTTGTGTAACGAATAACCACTAAACTGCTAAGCAGATGAAAAGTAAACAACAAAAAACAACCTTTACAGGTGGTAGCATCAACATGAGTATTTTAAGAAAATAAATCAAGTCCAAAGAACAGGACAACACTCAATAAAGAGGTATTATAGAAATAACTGAAATAAGCCACAAAGGCACCTCCTAATAACAGAGTTCATTGATTGATTGATTGAAAAGTTTATTAACAGATTGCAGAATGGGTACAGTACAGTACAGTACAGCTCAATATACAATTGTTAAGGGGATGCAGACCAGAGAAAGATTTTTGTCTTGTTTACATCAGGGTCCCCCATTTTTTATTCATCATATGACACACACGACATACAGATACAGTACTGCTACATCTATACATTTATGACATACCAGATTTGCAAATACAGTACTGTTTGTGATACAAAAAGTGTCCAGAAAAAAAGTGTATATACATTTGACGTAGAAACTGTACATTGGAGGAGGTTGGGTAGGTGGGGTGGGGGGGGGCTGTACATTGGAGGTGGGGGGGGGGGGGGGGGGGGGGGGCACTGTACACTGTACATTGGAATACTGACAAAGCCATACTTGGTCATTTACTGTACAACTGGGTTAGGACATTTGTAGGGGCCAGTTTCGAATTGCAGTCTCCCGTAGGTGCTCTTTGAGAGTGGTTTTGAAAGTGGGTAGTGATTCACATTCCTTTACAGCTTTGGGTAGGGCGTTCCACATTGATGTGGCATAATTGCGAAACGTGTTTAGTCCCTTGTTTGAGCCGAATCTGGGTTTAACATGATTTGTGGAGCTCCCTCTGGTGTTGTGGTCGTGGTATTCACTGACCTTTGGGAAGTATTTTGACATGTACATGGGTACCTTGGTCATGTAGTGTATCTTGTAGACCAGGCCCATTGCAAGTTGCTGTACTCTGTCGTCTACTCTAAGCCATCCTAGGTTATCAAAGTGGGCAGGGGTGAGGTGGGTTCTAGGAGTAAGGTCAAGTAGTAGTCTGACTAGTTTGTTTTGAGATGTTTGTAATTTGGTTTTTAGTGCCTTTGAGGTGCTTTGGTACCATGAGGTGCAAGCATAGTCGTAGTACCCATACAAATAACCTAGATAACAATAAACCTCCACTAAGGGAGTTTATGTGTAGTAGTGGTGTAAGAATCTCGTTGTTGGTGGTGTGGACCCAGGCGCAATACAGGAATGAGAGAGAGGCAGGACACAAGCGGGGTGTAGTTGAGAAGAGGCTTTACTTCGCTCTTTACAGTACAACTACAAAACAAAGACGAGTACCACAGCCTAAGCTGGCAGATAATGATTATATCACAAAGGGTTTAAAGGTGAAGAGCACGGAAGGGTGCTGCTTGAAATCACAACCACAATGGTATAATGATAATAATAATGTTCTGACAACAACGGACGACACAAGATACGTTTACAAACCGACAGGGAAGTACCAGGACAGCACAGAATATATAGGAGGACTAATCACACTGATTACTAAACAGGAACAGCTGGGGAAGAGAGGAACATGAATATGGATACACACAGGAACATGAATACACAGAGGGGACAAGACTAGACACTAACAATAACAGGGATAATAGGGACACACATAATAATAGGCAGCCGGCCCTATTCCCCGTACCTGGTTCAACTAAGTCGATCAAGAGTCCCATTATCCAGCTTCAGTTAACCCGATGTTTGAAGCCGGGATTTTCATGTTCCTCGAAGGTGGATTCAGTCTCGTTAACTCAAACCAGACTTGAGCCCCAGGATAAGTGCGCGCGGCCGCTTCAGTTGAAAAGCCATCACGTATCGATAGCAGAGATCCTGATTTTCTAACGGCATTGATTGATTAATTGATTTAGAACTTTATTAACAGATTGCATTACGGCTCAATCGCCTCGCCGACAAGTTAAATGCGTTATCTATAGGCTAATTTTAAGTCCCTCATTACCCCAATCAATCAGATTATATTTCTTTAAATTTGCCTGCTGGCAGTAGGTTTATGGAATGGATAATCAAATGAGATCTTGCTAGCGAAAATAATTAGTTAAACTGTTATACGGAATAAGGACACGGCTCTCTTACCCATTGATTGATGTATGGTGGATCTTTTACTTATCTACACTGTGGTGTAACAGTGTCTGCTTTTGACTTTCACACAGGCGGCCCGGGTTCGAATCCCACTTCTCCTAGTCTTTTCCTTCTTTTTGCAATGTAGGAATAATTCAATTTGGTGCACGTTGAGAGCTATATAAAGAATGACATCCTCAATGCATGTAGATTTATAATATTTTAACTTAAAACTAGGCTACTTTTGCGTATAATCATTAATATTATATTCCAAAAGAATTATATTGGAAAAGCGGGGTTTCGAACACCGGTCACCCGGTTGCCAAGATTCAGCACTAGCCGCTGCGCCACTGTGCCACATGGGATATACTCATTGTTTATGCATTAATGGACGAGAGACCCGTGTTTAGAATATTTTTCTTACCAAAAAGTGAAGTTTTATCTCTTTATTCTCAAATGCATTAATGTGACGTCAACGGCTCATTCAATTTCTCAAATCCGTCAAACAGCGCATCTCATCAGACATTTTAATCCCAGTTACAATATCACACAAAAACCACAATCCCCGCATAGACACTTCAATTTTATGCTTGAATGAAACACAATCCGGCGCTCCGTTAAGCAAATCTACAGCGGAGATTAATATATGAAACTAATCAGAGCCAAACGGCCGATAGGTTTCATTCATTAAAAATATCCCCGCGGGATTCACATTTGCAATGAGCCGTTATTAAAATAACCACATGCAGCGTGTATCGCGACTCCGAGCGCCGTATATGACGTGCATTATTTTATTTATGACAAAGTAAATCTATAGGCTCAATATGATTTATTATCAGAGTTTAGTTCTATTATTATACATTTCAAAAGCCCCCTCTAGGAAAACGAAGCACAGAAACGTAACTAGACTGTGAGAATCATTTCAGGAAACGAGCTGTCACTTCTTTGCGGGGGCGTGCCCATGGTTCATCCGGCTAACTTGAACTTAACCCTGCTCTCGACCAGGCTCAAACTTTTTGATCTGTTGTCATGGTGATTTAGACAATCCAGCTTCGGGGAATGGGAAGGTCCGGCTTAAGTCAGACTTGACCGAAAGTTATCCGGCTAACTCAGTTATCCAGGTACGGGGAACGGGGGGTCTTGAGCCAGGCAGGGATTAAACATGTAAACATAACAACACGGGGAACAAGAACATGGGCAATGCATTAGTGATAACTAATAATAGGCAGCCAGGTCTTGAGCCAGGTAGGGATTCAACATTGTGACAGAATGAGAATACATGAGGACAACAACAGATTTGACAATATATGTACGTAACGGTCCATATGAAGGGTGGCAATGGTGAGGGCCCGTAGCACCGCAAACAGACCGCCCGGGGGCGCCAGAGGACTGTCCAGAAAGTTCAGATCATGACAAGTGGACTAATGACAGTTCAAAAGGAGACAAAAGAAAACTGTCATAAAAAGAAACACACTACAATAAAAGGCTCAGCTACTATAAAATAAAGTACTAAAATAAGCCAGTAGCCTAAAACCAGAATGGCTACAGAAAAAGGCTAAATGCTGAATATGGCAGAGATCAGCACTACACTTTAATATAAGATAAGATAAGATAAGATATTCCTTTATTGATCCCCTTGGGGAAATTCAGGCATCATAGCAGCATGGGGGGGGGGGGGGGGTACAGGTAGTAAAACAACACAGTATACAGGTAGTAAAAAACAACACAGGCAGTGTAAACAATTTGATCAATATGGTCAATATAATTTACTATCTGACTAGCTGAGGAATATTCACATTATTCACAGTGTCACATAAGGTGCAGTATGCATGAGGTAGTGTTATAATTTACTATCTACTGAGTATACATTATTCACAGTATCACGGTATCCACTGAAATATACATTATTCACAGTATCACAGTATCACAGTATCCACATAGGGTGCAGTAAGCCTAAGGTAGTGTAGGTTGTCCTCCTTGGGTTCCTATAAGTCCCAGGTCAATGTCTGGTAGCAGTCGCTGTCGCTGCCCCCTGTTGTGGAGCCTGGAGGCTGCTAGTCGCTGCCCACTGTTGTGGAGCCTGATGGCCGCTGGTATGAAGGACTGTCCGAGGCGGTTAGTTGAGTGTCGGGGGGGGATGAGTCTGTGGCTGAACGAGCTTCTCATCTTGACTAGCTCGTCGTAGAGGGGGTGGTAGGGGTAGGGGGTAGATAGAAAAGCCTGGCCGGAAGGGTAGCCAACACGAAAGGAAATGAGACAGCAGCTAACTCTGCGAGACTCAAACTTAAATAGACTCAGCTACCATAGGCACAGCTCCACTGAATCAGGCAATAGCATAAAACTGCAGTGCCGCAGCCCCATACATAGGAGGGGCCTGTACTGTGCGTTGGGCTACTGCGCATGCGAGAAACAAAGTAAAGTTATTCTAATCTAGTCTAAGAGACAAGTTTAGGCATATATGTCATGATGTCATGTATGTTGTGTATGTCATAAATGTCACTATGAATTGAAAATGGGGGACCCCGATGTAAACAAGACAAACGTCTTTCTCTGGTCTGCATCCCCTTAACACTTTGGGTGCCGGGAGCCGTCTTTAGACGTCTTTGCTGGCCATGCTAAAGTTGCCGGGGGACGCTGTACGTCGTCTTTATATCAATATTTCAAAAATCTGCGATCGGATTCATAATGTCCCTCCGCTGGCCTGAGATCCACCAGCAGGACCCACTGAGCTCTCTGGCGGTTCAGGAGCGCCATCTGGTGGCCGATCGGCGCAAGCGCTTAACAGGAAGCGCACTAGAGGTTTTGCTAGACGTCCGTATTGCTTCCGGCCACTCGGTACATGTCCCGTGACTCTAGCTCGTCACTCTACATAGCGATCGATTGCCAATAACTCGATAAACAACATGATTTGGACGTATATACCATTATACAAGCTGGAGATGGACCGGGTAATAATATATCCCATAATGATACAATTTCTACTCGACGATGATCGCCCAACGGCGCGCGGAGACTGGGGTGAGTTTCAGCGTGTAACGTTACCGTCTTCGATAATAACTGATATTATCAACATTTGACCCACATTAGATGATTGGTATAACGCTGCCCACGGAATTATAAACGCCCCCTCGCCCATCCGGTCAACATCAGATGACGTGTAGTAACTTCTAGAAGTACGTCTAGTTGGAATTTTTTATATCGCGCTGATTGCCATCAAACTGTATTTCATCATCAATATAATGCATTTGGGGCTATATATCACGTTCTGGAGAAAGCTGCAGAAAGAGATGAAAACATACTTATACATTAGACCATACTTTACTATGAATATGTGAATGAAGAAGTTTAACGTTGCTACACAATGAACAATACATATAGGACTTTGAATGGGCCCTAATAATGGCAATGTAGCAATAGAATTTAAAAAGTTATAGCCCTGCAAAGAAGGGGACTTTCTCCATAGACAAATAACGCTGGCAATCTATGGTATATCATTAATTTAACCTTAGGCAACCAAAGTGTTAACAATTGTGTGTATTGAGCCGTACTGTACCCATTCTGCAATCTGTTAAATAAAGTTTTCATTCATCCCTCATCCAGAAGAGGTTAAGCTTAGAGTAACAGTCAGGGCTGGTAATCCAATTGATATTCAGTTAACAAATTCTAGTCTATAGACAATTGGTTGCATTGAATGCTTTATTTGGTTACTCCTAATCCAATTGATATTCAGTTTAAGACAAAAATATTTTGGACATTAGGTCCTATTTTCCGTATGTTACTTTATGTTTCTAGTGTCCTATATTATATGTGACTTTGTTTCTCGCATGCGCAGTAGTGCACCGCACAGTACAGGCCCTCAACGCACAGTACAGGTCCCTCCTATGTATGGGGCTGCGGCACTGCAGATATACCCTGCCTACTCGAATCAGGTGCAATCAAGTCCACACACCTGCCCTACCATGAGGCAATTAACCACAGAGGCCAGTGATTGACAGCTGTCCCTCACAGAAAAACGAAATAGACAGCTGTCCCTCACAGAAAGACGAAATAAAGCCAAAACCATGACAGCTACGGCCAATTTGCGTTGCTTTTAATTCAGCACTACAACATGCTATTTTAAACAAATTTGTCCCTACATTATTTTTAACTGAACTCCATTGTGGCTTTTGACATATGGATCAGGTATCAGAAGAACCTCCTTTTTCATCGCTTCTGGTCGGTGGATGACAAGCAGCTGCAGACAGAGTTCAGTGCACTGCGCTCCATTGTGGTGGCAAATTATGAAGAGACTGTGAAGATGCCAATTAATGAGCCTGCCATTGGGAAGCGCAAGTCTCAAATCCAGGCATGTTGTTTTCACTTTCAGTTAACCAGACTAAGCAATACTACTTGCAATATCACAAAGTAACAGTAGGACATTTTGACAACAATGGGCAGGATTTATTAATGAACTAATGAATTAACTGGTGTCAAATAATTCAGGCCCAATGACACATTCTATATATATATATATATATATATATATATATATATATATATATATATATATATATATATATATATATATATATATATATATATATATATATATAGGGGATTACTGAATGGATAAAGTATAAATGAAAGGTGTCCTGGACACGTGAATACTTTCGACAACAAATGTTTGTTTCCGCGTGCGAGTTTTGCGCTCTGATTGGCCAGGTCATGTGACATGTGCGCCAATCGTGGGACAGCAAGTTCTGCGCATATTTACGGGTCTAACAGCCTGCAAACTACCTGGCGTTCTATCGCCATGCTCTAAGACAAACTCTAACCTTAACCAACTTTGAAAGAGTGCCTAAGCTTAACCGTCAAAAGAAGGGCAGGCGTTTTATCGCCATGCTCTAAGACAAACTCTAACCTTAACCAACTTCGAAAGAGCGCCTATAAGCTTAACCAGTGTAGACACTTGCGGTCCCACGATTGGGTGTACATGTCACATGACCAGAAATTACCTGGCCAATCAGAGACGCGGAAACAAACATTTGCTGTCTAAAGTATTCAGGCGTCCTGGACCCGTATTTATCAAACCTCCAAGAATAGGAGTACTGATCTAGGATCAGACTGCTCAGGTCACATGCCCATATACACCTCACTATTGGTCTCAGATCAGCACACTTTGAGTAGGCCCTGGCCTCACTTTTATTTCTCAACAGGAGTATGTGGAGTACTATGGCGGTCCAGGAGTTCAGCATATTGCCATGAACACATCAGATATCATCCCTGCAGTAAGTAGAATATGCTCCTTCTTTGCCTCTACTGTGCATACAATCTTGCTGTAGCAACAATTCTCAAATGAAATGAAACTATTAATCCCTATAGGGAAATGATTCCTCTACATTTGACCCATCCTAAAAACATAAGAGCAGGGGGCAGCCACAGACTGACACTGGGAACCAGGTGTACCTGGCATTCTTGTCTATTTGGTGTGGGAGGAAACCCATGCAAACTCCACACAGAAGCCCCCCCTTGACAGGTTCCAACCCAGGACCTTCTAGTTATCAGGCAACAGTGCTAAACACTGTGCCACCATGTATTCTCCTTCTTCTAGATTCGTAACCTAAAGGAGCGTGGGATGGAGTTTATGACTGTGCCGGACACGTACTACCAGCAACTGAGAGAGAATCTGAAACACTCACCTGTCAAGGTCTCCGAAGACCTGGATGTCCTTCAGGTCAGTCCTATAACTATATGCACACCTGCCTTGTAAAAGTGATTTTTTTTTATATGAACATGGTATTCTTATACTCGCTCAAAAACGAACTAATATACTGTGAGGTTGTGCCTAATGTGTTGCCTTGGAAGATGGTTCTGATTTGTTAAGTTTTTAAGACCATAATGAATATACTGTATATTGTACACAAAACAAACATGGAGTCGTTCATTCAGATCAATAAACCTTGACAGGCAGGACTCTGTACAACAGAGAAATATTATATCATGTCTTATTTTCTCATTACCAGGAGCTGAGGATCTTGGTGGACTACGATGATAACGGCTATCTACTCCAGATCTTCACCAAGCCTGTTCAGGACCGTCCTACCGTGTTCCTTGAAGTCATTCAGAGACATAACCACCAGGTAGGGTACAAGATAACATTTATGACTAGGAAATATCAAATCTACTGATATTATTATTGGTACCATAATATAAATATTATGCAAATTTACTTTTGTGTAGCTAAAGTCATCCTTCATAATGGGTAATAAATCATAGCCAATGGCAACAACTGAACACAAGCTCTAACACGTCTTTCCCCAGGGCTTTGGAGCAGGAAACTTCAAGTCTCTTTTTGAAGCCATTGAAACAGACCAAAACGCTCGGGGGAACCTGACTATCCTCAAACCGAATGGGGTGTCGAAGAACATGTAAACTCCATGCATCTGTTTTTTTTTTCAATATCCCCGAATCGCTGTTACTATGAGTTGTGCCTATACTTGTTTTTATTCTCTGAAGACTTTAGAATCGACATGGATTTACATGCGACAATTGCCACCAACATATTGTCCAAAGCGGAGTCTGTAATACACACTATAAGAACAGTTTATTAATGCCAGACTAAACTAACAACTAAATGATGATTTACTATGATTGTTACATTGCATTATTACTTATTTACTTCAGTTAAGCATTTATTTTAAGTGCATGTGTTAAAAAAATATTTACATACATTACTTTGTATGTATGAAATAAATCAATGTTGTTTTGTTGACAGTTGTTAGTTCTCAAAGGAGACATATTCATCAACTAGTGATAAATGATAAACCAATTACTTGTATTTATCAGGGTGAATAAGAAAACAAAATATCATTGCAAAAAGCTTGATACAAGCGTATTAAACATTATTTTTAGCTCTCATAAATGAAAACATTTTACTTAATGTACTCATATGTACGGTAAACAGCTTCTCCCGGTCAATAAAGACGTATACCGTACTGCAAATATGAAAAACGGAAGCTCATGGTATTTGATCTCATCCCTGGTAAAGTGTTGGGTAGGTCCAATCTGTATTTGGAGCACAACACCAATCCTCTTTCTCAGTTCTGAAACTCAGTTAAAAAAAATCATATTGTGGAACTATGCATAATGTGAGCTACTGCATGACCTGTAGCAAGTTATTGACCACTCTTGGAGCAGTATTAAAAGTTGTTCTTGCCACATTTAACATCCCTGTGTTGTTGTATTTCTTCCATGAGACTGACAGACTTGGTTCCTGGCTGGGCATTAACCCTTTCATGTGTACGTTTTTGGAATTGTTTTCTTAGAATTCTAAAACTATAGCTTCCAACGGCACAGTATCATTAGAATGTTCAGTTCTCAAGATTAGAATCCTGCATGTGAGATCGTAGACCTGAAATTGTTAAGACACGCTCTGTGAAGAAAGCATCACAACAGTGATTAACCCTTTCACTACCACACTACAGAAGGTTAACCTTTCACTACCACACTACAGACGGTTAACGGTCTGTAGTGTGGTAGTGAAAGGGTTAACCTTCTGTAGTGTGGTAGTGAAAGGGTTAACCTTCTGTATTGTCGCAGTGAAAGGGTTAATTCAGGGAGCCCCGGCAGCCGTCTGATCCACACAAACACGGGATCTTCTCCTCTTCAATAGGGAACTTGTAGTCGTATGTGATCTCCTCGTTGACGCTGATGGGCTGGCGGGAGTAGATCACTATCTTCTTCTGGGATTCCACGGTGATGATCTTTGCATAGCAATTAGGCTGAAAGACAAAACAGATAAAGGTATATAACGCATGTTCCGAATAGACGTTTTATTTAATTTAGCTATTGCTATGCCTGTGTTTTAGACCCGTTTCCCCAAATCATCTTCTTCATGAAATATCATGTTCTATTTTGGTAATGATGGAATATTGTAATAATGTGAACATGTCTTCAGACAATGATTTTGATGGCATTAGAGCTTGACTGATCTCTGTCTTGTCCGAGGGAAGGAACACTTGTGATTGGAGGATCAAGAAAAGAGGGCGTGGTTTGAGATGGGTCAATTGGCTACCTGTTCTTAACTTACATTGCAACTGTGGTTGATGAACCTGGCTAAGTTCCCACACTTCGTAGCATCAATAATAGTATCCTGATCAACCCGGAACAAATAGCTGCTCCCAATACCCTCATCTTCATATCGTTTCTCACGTGTGTCTGCAATGATCTGAGGAAGAAAAATAATAATACATATTAATGTAAATGGTACACATTAAACCATCACAAGTGAAGCCTATTTCTTTTATCTATTTTTTTGCATTTAGCATTTATTTTTTCTCCCATTCCCCAAGTTTTAGTCATTATGCCAAATCCCCCCTGGTCATTACGCTGCCCTACTGTTGGTCTAGGGAGGGTGTAGAGATGTTCCGATACCATTTTTCCCTTTCCGATCCGATTCCGATACCTAAGCTTTGGGTATCGGCCGATACCGATATGTATCCGATACCAGTGCAAAAAAATAAAAAATAAAAAAATTATATAAATTATATATATATATATATATTTTTTTTTTTACAGATACTGTTATACTGTTTTTTAGTAATAACTAGAACGTATGGTATTTATTCAACAACAGGTAATTGTATAGATTTGTATTAGTATCATTAATCAATGAGTATGGGCTGCAGCACTGCAGATATACCCTACTCCAATGATCCACACGGACATTAAACGGTGTTGCACTCGCTACTCAGTGGCTCTGCAGATATACCCTATTCAGTCTGTAAGCTAGTGGCAGATAGAACGTTCATGTTGTGATTTTTGATGCAAAATAAATATTCAACATTCTCTTTTGAAACTCCGCCTCAGACTCTTATCCTTTGGCACTTGCTGTACTTTGCTTGCAGGTCTGCAGCCATTATTTCTGGATTATGAATAGCACCAACTTTAGACACGGTAACGTTATCAAGCTAAGCTAACTGACCTAGCTCGTCTTCCCGCATTGACATTTGATAACGTTAGTAATAGTCAGCTAACGCTAGTCCGTAGCTACTTAACTTAAATACAATTCACCGTGGGTGCATTATTGTTGATAGACGGTCACGGACAGTGTTAGGTCCTGGAGAAAGGACAGGCGATCATCTGATTTGATGTAACGTTAAAGCGGATGTTGTTCCAACTAGCTATCTTTCCAGCTAATGCTATCATAACACCAGCCAAACACATCCCGATTCCCGTCCGAGCTCCCCGTCACACCGCACTGTCGGGGACAATGGAATTTAAGAAAGTGTATCTGCTGTTAAAATGACACAGCATCACACTTTAAAACATGTTCATTTTATAATCCTCACTCTCCGCAGGACTCGGCAGGAGATAAATTACATCATGGGATCGGAGGCTAGAATTTACGTGTACTCGCCGATACCGATACCAGCATTTTAGGCAGTATCGGCGGCATTTCCGATACTGGTATCGGTATCGGAACAACTCTAGTGTAGACTACCACTTGCCTCCTCCGATACATGTAGAATCGCCTGCTGCATGTCCCCCAAATCCCCTCCCTGCTCAACAAGCACTCAGATTGACCAGTAGGAGTCGCTATTTCAACAACCAGGACTCATACCCCACTGGCTTCCCACCCGCGAACACTGCCAATTGTGTTTGTAGGGAAGACTGACCAAGCCGGAGGTACCAATGAAACCAGGGCCCCGTTCCCCGTACCTGGCTAACTGAGTTAGCCGGATAATTTCCAGCATAGCCTGACTTAAGCCAGACCTTTCCATTCCCCGACGCTCGATTGTCTAAATCACCATGACAACAGATCAAAAAGTTTGAGCCTGGTCGGGAGGCGTGTTGCTTTTTAACAGCGGAGGAGTGCAAGAATGTGACAATGTGACCATGTGACCGTGGCAGCGCGAGAGAGCGGCAGTGCGGAAATAGGCTGTCTATTGCCATTCTCTAAGACAAACGCTAACCTTAACCAGCTCCTTAACAGCGCCTAAACTTAACCTTTCTAACCTTAACCAACTCCGAAACAATGCCTAACCTTAACCTTAACCTTAACCATGCCTAACCTTAACCTTAACCATAGAAAGAATATTGCCATTCTCTAAGACAAACTCTAACCTTAACCAGCTCCTTAACAGCGCCTAAACTTAACCTTTCTAACCTTAACCAACGCCGAAACAATGCCTAACCTTAACCTTAACCATGCCTAACCTTAACCGGCGAAAGAATACACGTTAAAAAATAAATAAAAATAAATTGATGGGATTCGAACTTGAAACCAACGGACCGCAGGACCGCAGGACTGCCGCGCTGCCAGGTGAGCTAAGCTTCGAATGAAAATCATGGCGGTTTACGGCTAAATAATGCCGCAAGCTCTGCCGCTCCGCTCTGCGGTTGCCGCGCCTGCCGCGGGGCGTGTCGCAGCCAATCAGGGAAAACGCAGAAGCATTCGGCGCACTCCTTCGCTGTTAATAAGCAATAGGCGGTCGGGAGCAGGGTTAAGTTCAGTTAGCTGGATGAACCATGGCCACGCCCCCGCAAAAAAATGCCAGCTCGCTTCCTGAAATATTTCTCACAGTCTAGATCCCATTATACCATTCTGAATTATGTTTTTGTGCTTCGTTTTCCTAGAGGGGGCTTTTGAAATGTATAATAATAGAACTAAATGCTGATAATAAATCATATTGAGCCTATAGATTTACTTTGTCCTAAATAAAATAATGCACGTCATATACGGCACTCGGAGTCGCGATACACACTGCATGTGGTTATTTTAATAACGGCGCATTGCAAATGTGAATCCCGCTGGGATATTTTTAATGAATGAAACCTATCGGCCGTTTGGCTCTGATTAGTTTCATATATTCTCCGCTGTAGATTTGCTTAACGGAGCGCCCGGATTGTGTTTCATTCAAGCATAAAAATGCGTGGATTGTGGTTTTTGTGTGATATTGTAACTGGGATTAAAATGTCTGATGAGATGCGCTGTTTGACGGATTTGAGAAATTGAATGAGCCGTTGACGTCACATTAATGCATTTGAGAATAAAGAGATAAAACTTCATTCAAAAGAAAAATATTCGAAACACGGGTTTCTTGTCCATTGATGGATACACAATGAATATATCCCGTCTGGCACAGTGGTGCAACGGCTAGTGCTTAATCCTGTCAACCGGGCGACCCGAGTTCGAAACCCCGCGTTTCCAATATAATTTTTTGGAATATAATATTAATGATTATACGCAAAAGTAGCCTAGTTTTAAGTTAAAATATTATAAATCTACATGCATTGAGGATGTCATTCTTTATATAGCTCTCAACATGCACCAAAGTATTTACATTGCAAAAAGAAGAAAAAGACTAGAAGGAGGGGGATTCGAACGCGGGTCGTCTGCGTGAAAGGCAAAAGGACAAACCGTCACACCACAGTGCAGATAAGTAAAACATCCACCATACATCAATCAATGGATAAGAGAGCCGTATCCTTATTCTGAAACAGTTGAACTAATTATTTTCGCTAGCAAGATCTCATTTGATTATTCAATCCATAAACCTACTGCCAGCAGGAACGTTTAAAGAAATATAATCTGATTGATTGGGGTAATGAGGGATTTAAAATTAGCCTATAGATTATGCATTTAACTTGTCGGCGAGGCTATTGAGCCGCCTGCAATCTGTTAATAAAGTTTTAAAACAATCAATCAATCAATGCCGTTAGAAGATCAGGATTTCTGCTATCGACACCTGCTGTCTTTTCAACTGAAGCGGCCGCACGCAATTATCCAGAGTCTCAAGTCTGGTTCGAGTTAACGAGACTGAATCAGCGTTCGAGGAACAGGAAAATCCCGGCTTCAAACATCGGGTTAATTGAATCTGGATAATGGGACTCTTGATCGACTTAGTTGAACCAGGTACGGGGAATAGGGCCCAGGATTTTAACCCTGGGTCTCTGTGTTGGTAGGTGAGTGCTTATACCTCTACACTACCCAGCTGCACCACAAGTGGAAACTATTTCTGATTGTCACACAGCATACTGTGTTTTTGTCTGACCTGTCTGATGGTCTGGCCCACATACTCAATCACCATCTCTTCTGCTGCTATGGGCTCCATGGCAAACAGGCCCCAGTCATGGATATGGCTACGACAGAAACAAATCCTCTTCTTGCGGTACTGAAACATAAGGATATCACTTCTCAAAATAGAGCTACTAAAGGCTTGTTGTTATTGTTATAGTTTTAGTTGTTGTTGTAGAAGTAGTAGTAGTAGTAGAAGAGAAGTATTCCATTCATTATCAGTATGGGTGTACTAGTGCCAATTTACCTTGAGCTGGTTGAACTTGACCAGGTCACTATCACAGCTGAAAGAGGACAGCAGGCGGCGCTGTTCAGACCTGAAGTCAGACCCAGCACGTGAAGAGGCCTGTGTCTGGGGTGGGATGCACTTTCCCTGCCAAAAAACACACAGCCTTCATCCGATTCTGTCCATATCAAGCATTCTATGTGGAAAATAATAATAATAATTAAGAAGATTTATAATAATAATAATAATAATAATAATAATAATAATAATAATAATAATAATAATAATAATAATAATAATAATAATAATAATAATAATAATAATAATAATAATAAAATAATAATAATAATAATAATAATAATAATAATAATAATAATAATAATAATAATAATAATAATACAGTAATAAAAGCTGGGAATATTGCCAGATGCCACTTTGATACCTGTGTGTTCGTAAATGGAAGGTCTGTGGCCAGTCGTGTGTTGTTGAGGTATTTGATTTTGTCGTTCTTGCCGATTCTGTAGAACCCCTCGCTGCGGGAAGATCCAGTCTTGTGGTTCCGCTGCCAATTGTTCTGTTCCTCATTCTTCTCTGTCAAGACTCTGGCGAGTAATGAAGGATTAAGGAATTCACATAATCACAACACACAACCTGACTTTGATTAGAACGGAATGTCAACTGTGTTCTAAAAGGATAGACTGTGATTTATTTTCTTAGGCAGTTCCAGTGGTTTATTGTTATGCAGATAGGCTGGGGAGGGGGTTGATTGTGGTTAGGATAAAATGTTCTCTGCTGTGCAACTTTATTGTTAGGGTTCTAGGAATTCTTCACAACACCAGAATGCCTTGATAAGCATAGGCATAGATTTAGGGGAGGGGGTGCAGAGGACATGTCTCCCTCAATATTGAGAAGAGAATTGAGAAGAATTTGTCAGCCTCAAGAAATAGCTAATATGAAATACAACCCCCTCCCCAAAAGAGGAAAAAAAAGGATCCTGATGTTGAAACCAAACCTATGCCCTTGCTGATAAGTAAGTAACAAAATAGTTGCAGTAGTTGCCTCTCTTGATCTGGTAAATGCAATGGTCCATATTTGGGGATTGTAATTTGAATTGTTACATCAAGGTGGTGTTGGGGCAAGTGAGGCACGACGGTGTCAAATAATAATTTTGGCTCGTGATTCATTGTAAGACTGACTGGTTGTAAAGTTTGCACTTTGCAGCACCCCTGTAACACTGTCTGGGGATAACCCTGGTTTGTTTAAAGGATATCAGGGTGAGGAGTCCACAGGGTGTCACTGAGCCAACTAAAACCATTGTCTTCCTGTAGCAGCCTCTTGTACATAACCTCCAGTAGCCTAGCGTCTTCTTCATCAAGGCCCTCCTTCCAAAAACTATGGAGAATCCTCATCTCCTCCCTGTGTGAGCGACAGCTGATGGTACAGGGAGATGAGGGTGAAAGAGTGGCTGTCAGCAGTGATCTCTGTCGCTGCCATCGACGTATCCTCCTCCTCCTCCTCCTCTGCCACCTCCACTGTTCTCTCCTCATGGTAGATTTATCCTTCTCTCTCTGACTCCCCTCATCCAGCAGCCCTGGCATGTTTTCAAGGCCCTGTAGGGGCCTCATTCTGGCATCTGGACTGATCCACACACGGCTCTGAGCAGGAGCCTCTGTGGAGGACTCTGAGAGGCTGCAGGGAGAGGACGCCGCAGTGGAAGAACTTCTGAGAAACTCATCACAACATAAAGGCAAGACAGTAGATCTTCCCCATGAGGTGGTCACCACTGGCATCCTCCTGTTATGAACCAGAGTTCTCAGGGGTAGGATGATATCCCTTCCTGGAGTCTGTGGTGTCTTTATGTAGATACTGTTGCACAGGGATGGAAGAGGGAAGGGGCTGCAGATAGGGGGACTCAATACTACGCTTCCTTCTGAAGGGGTTGTCGATCTGCCTGGGGTTGCTGGAACTCTCAAAGAGTTGTGGAGAGTCCATATACTTCTCTCCTCTCTACCAGGGGTTTTGGGCATGTCCTGATAGGCTGGGTATGAGGCATGGGGCCCGGGGGGACCCTGCTGGTGAGCAGGCTCACCATCTGTTGGAAGGAGCGACAGGAGGCGGTCCACAGAGTCTTCGCTCTCCAGTATAACTGCTACTCCCCGGCCTGGTGTATGTGGTCGTTCCACCTCCTCCACAGCAGGGGGCGTTGGTCCGTTCCTTATCAGCAGGTCGGGGTCACTGTCCACCAGGGAGCCTGTAGGTGTGAGGGGCCGGAGATTTTCCATATCCTCCGGGGACTCTGCCCTCCATTCTGGGCTCTCCATCTCCACATCAAAGATAGGCTCCACCACTTTAGAGATAAATTACAAAACATATACATGTAGCCTACTGTATATATTAAACAAAGAAATCAATGCAGCATGCAACAATTTTAAAGATGTTACTGAGTTATGTGTAATATAGATATAAATTCAATGATTAGGATCCAATCTTTGGTTTTCATATGACAGATAGAGATACGGATATGCATTTCTAGATGGTGTCCTGGGGTGGCCTGCCACTGTCCTGGAGTGTCCTGCCACTGCCATGGGGTGTTCCTCTACTGTCCTGTGGTGTTGGTTCACTACTGTCCTGGGGTGTTCCTCCACTGTCCTAGGGTGACCTGCCACTGTTCTATGGTGTCCTGCCACTGTCCTAGGGTGTCCTGCCACTGTTCTAGGGTGTCCTGCCATGGTCCTAGGGTGTCCTGCCACTGTTCTAGGGTGTCCTGCCACTGTCCTAGGGTGTCCTGCCACTGTTCTAGGGTGTCCTGCCACTGTCCTAGGGTGTCCTGCCACTGTTCTAGGGTGTCCTGCCACTGTCCTAGGGTGTCCTGCCACTGTCCTAGGGTGTCCTGCCACTGTCCAGGGGTGTTGGTTCACTTCTGTCCTAGGGTGTCCTGCCACTGTCCTAGGGTGTCCTGCCACTGTCCAGGGGTGTTGGTTCACTTCTGTCCTAGGGTGACCAGTGGACAGGGCCACTGTCCTGCACTGACCAAACTGCCCAGACAATGAAAGGACAATACAGGATAGCGGTACGTAGAGCATTTTAATTGACTGATTTCTTTATACGACCCGTTACTTAGTAATATCTTTGACATTGTTGCCATGTTGTGCTTTTGTTCCTGTTCAGTGTACATTCTTGGTAACATTGTGTTGTTGATATAACACATTGTTTGTTGCGTCATATCTTTCACATCTTTCACATGCGTGCAGTGCATTGGACATAATAACCTGGAACTGGAAGTCCTATGGATGGTAGCGAATGGAGGTGGTCTTTGTTTTCACTGGGTTGGAACTCCATCACTGGGTCCAGTACACTGGGGCTATCTTGACAGGCTGGGTACAGGTCCTGCTCTGGGTCCCACCCAAGGCCCTCCTCTGACCACTCCTGCAGGGCCAGCTCCAGCTGTGCGCCTGGGGTGAGGGGGGCTGCGGGACTGGCTGACTCTTCATCTGATGATATCACTATGTACTTGTCACTTCTGTGCTCATCTTCCTCGTCTTCCTCCGTGCCTTCATCCTCTCCTGAGCTGAGCTCACAGTAGGACGAGTCTTCAGTCCCCTCTGATGAGTAAGAAGAGTCTGAGGAATATTCACTTTCCTCTGAGGAGCTGGACTCCATGACTAAAAGATTATCTTTAGTTGAAAAAAAAGAGAAAGTAATACACATGTATTTGTTAATGACATTTCTAAGTTACTTACATGAGTTACATTTAGTCAGATTTCAGTTATCTGGAACCACTTTAACATACCATTATCTGAAACATGCATTCCTTCAGTAGTTCTGGAGACGATGACATCACCATCCTCTATGTTCTTCTGTTTCTGTGCCTCATCTTCCTCCTTATCATCATCACCATTATCTCTGTCACACTGAAGAAGGTACTACCAGTTACCGGATACACTATGCCCTCTTCTATATTTAAAACTTTTATTTAACATATTTGCAATTCTGCTGTTACTTTTCATAAAGAATCCTGTTTACCTGTTTAGGGACATACTCCACTGCCACAGTTTTCCCTTGTCCGTCTATTACAATTTCACCATCTAAATTCAGTGTGTTTTCGACTTCCTGGCCCTCGTCCCCATCGCTGTCGAGCTCAAAGGGCCTTGCATGTCTGCGCTTCTGAGCTGGACAACTATCTCCATCTGTTGTAGACTCCTCGGATGTGTATCTCGCTATGTTACTCCCCTGCCCCAATTCTAAAGATAAATAAAGGAGAAAAGAGGGACACGTTTCCCATTTCACGTACAATGCATGAAAAAGTGTAGCTACTAAAATTGTGCCTCAACAACATGGAACAGAAACACTGACCTGAATTTTCACAATGGCTGTTATTTTCACGAGCAAGAGATGAGACATTCTCCTGGCCTTCTAATTCTTTGGTACCATGGGCTCCTTTCCTTACCTGCATAAGAAGGTTGGCCAATATTATGTTACATTGCGGTACTCAAAGGTAAAGAGTCTAAGTCGAATGGTTTAGCTGCTACCTTGAAGGAAGGCAGGTGAGTGATTATCCTCTGGCCGGTGATCTGACTGAGTGGGTCTGTTAGTTTGGTATTTTCTTTCACTCGTGCCTCCCCCACTTTCACAGGAGTTACAGCAACCTTAAAAATAACACACAAAAATAACCACAATAACAATAATGCCGAACATACATACAGGGCTGACAAAAGATGAGTTGTTTATTTAAAGACTTCAGTTTATTAATTTAGCAAAGACCAATTCATTTACTCAAGTAAATATTCACATGTAATTCTTGTGTACATAACAGCCAGGGGCCTATTAATGAAATAAACTTGTTGAGCTCACCTTTGCTTTCTGCTCCTGGGAGTCCCACCACTCGTCGAAGGCCTTGAAGGCGACCCCCTCCACCATTCTACGTGTAATGTCCTTCTTGATGATTGACTTGAGCTCCTCTATGAGGAATCCCAAAACCCTTTCCACTGTGACCTTATAAGGGTCTTCCTTCACAGACATGTACCCTGGTGGTGGCACAAAGGGGTTGAATCTGGGTAGAGGGAGCCTGGGCCAAACCAGCCCATTGTAGGGTGCACTGCCATGTTTTGGGGCATTCGCCTTATCTAAAGGCTCAGAGGACCATATGGGCAAATGGTAGAGGTACGCAGGGTGCAAGGCAGAGGGCATGGCTATCGAAGGTGGAAGGGGTCCAAGCACAGCGGGAGGGGGAGGAATGGGCGGAGGAGGCATGGGGATGCCAGTGAGGTGGACTGGAGGCGCTATCCAGCCTGGAGGTGGAATGGGAATGGTGCCATTCGACAGGCGAACTGGGAAAGGTGGCAGAGAAGGAGGGATGGAAGGTGGAGGATTGGAGGAGAGTGGAACCGGGAAAAGGAAAGGAGGGATGGGCAGGTTGGAGTTAGCAGGCAGGACCAGAGGGCGAGGTTTGAAGGGACGGCCTTGGGCGCCGCTGTTGAGAGAGGCAAAAGGGGGCAGAGGTATCTGAGGCAGAGGTATCTCTTGGCCGGGTATCAAAGCTCCACACAGGCTGTTATTAGAGCTCTCCATATCCACATTTGATACAAGTTGCTGAGAATGAGATAGGAGGAAATCCAAGGTTATGATTTGATTAAAACACAGTATGATGCACATAATAACAAGTCCACACAGTAGTTTTGCACAAATAAAAACAACCATGTAATTTCCATCAAAAGAATCATTGAGCAGGAGGTGAAAACCTCCACTAAATGAATATTAATAATCATATGCAGTAAATGTATATGTTTTTAAATAAATCAATTTATATCATCCAACAACCAACCAGTTTTAACATTATGGCCATTATTAAAGGATAGAGAAGGAATAGAGAGAAGATGATTGTCATCATCCACTGCTGTATGATCATTTGTATTACCTTTGGGATTGATAATGAATTGAGTCTCGTATCATCTTTGTCAGGGGGAGCCCTGTTTGCATGGGCCATCTTCATGCTCGCATTCCTCCCTTGTATGAGAAGAAATGAAGAAAGAGTCTGTGAGTTTCTCAAAAGTGAAGCAATGGCCAGGGCTGCCTTATCCTCTTCTGGGAGAGGTGTAGTACTGACGGCCTGCGCTGCCTCATCCTCTTCTGGGAGAGGTGTAGTACTGACATCCACCAGTTCACTGTGGGAGGGATGGCGCCTGACTGTCGCAGATCCACCAAGAGGTGGAGTACAATCAAGCAGGTCATCTGAGGCAGGAGATTTAGAGGAGTGAGGAGAAGCGGGGCGGCCCTGATGGTGCACAGAAGCCATTAAACCCTTTCTGTCAAAGAGGGGGGCGTCGAGGCAGTGGGTCTTTCTCAGGAGCATTTCAATACGGGAGTCCAAGCTGTGACTCTCTGATACTGGACAGGGACTTCCAGGAGATGTATCAAGAGGAGGGGGGGGTGATTCTGTTATACGTCCATGGGAGTCAGGCGAGGATGCTACCGCCTGCCTCTCAGCTGACACGTTTCTGTTCATGGCACAGGCAGCAGCAGCAGAGCTGCAGCTCAGAGGTGAAGCCTCAGAGGTAGTAGTGAGCACCTCCCTGGACTCCTGTTCCAGAGAAGGGAGGTGAAATGAAGGCTCTGCGGAATTACTTTGTGCATTCTGACACCACAAGGCAGGCTTGTGGTTGTGACTTGTCTGCGTTTGGGTAGGGAGAGGGAGTGTAGGTTGTGGTTTAAGGTGCTTTTCAATCCAGAAGTCTGAACTTCTGTGCTCTCTCCCATAAGGCCTTGTTGGTTTTCGATAGCAGACCTCACGCCTTAGCGATCTGTGAACACTATAGGAGGAGGGCTCCCCCTGGAGGACAGGAGTGGCATGCAGGCTGGAGTAGCAGGAGTCCTGAGAGAGGGGGGTCCCGGACAGGCAAGGGGTACAAGGGGTTCCCTGAGAACGTGGTGTCAGTCCAAAGCTGCACGGCGTGTCCTGCCAAATACTGGAATAGGCTGTGTCCAGGGAGAGAGGTGTAGCTACACTGAAGGGACTGGAGATGTTCTCTTGTCTGTGTATAGGTCTGCTGCTCTGTAAAAAAAACAAATAGCACCATGTGAGAGAGAAGTCTGGTCAAAGCGATCTCTTTTGTGCTTAGATGATATTACTTTAATATGAAAGGAGATATGACCCATTTAAAAATCTTAAGTTGGTCTTTAAATCATTATCACAAGATAAGAAAAAGATGTAACAAAGTTTACTATGTTTGAGGGGAAACTGCATTGTCAGTAGCGCTACATGGTGTCAAGTAGAATAGAAATGTAATAATAAGGTCACAACAACAACAACAATAAGGTGGCTTCAATGTAAAAATAACAGTATGCCCGAGCAGCTTAAGGAAAGACTACAGCAATTTACCGGCAAATTGTCTATTAGGCTTTGAAGAGTTTCCTCATCACTACCCACTGGCAACGTCCAAGGGGTATAGAGCCCACTTAGAAGGAGATGAAGGTACCGCATTCTGTTCTCACCTGAGGAAAGTTTCTGGTTGTGATTATTCAAAGTATAAAGACAGGTTCATAACAGCTAATGAAAATAGTTCATTCATAGTTCATTAAATCTAATGGTAAAGTAAAACATTTGTAAACTATAAACTGCTGTTGGTGATCACAGTAGCCTGAAGTCAACAACCACCAACAATTGCATTTTCAAAATAGCGTTATTTTGTTTTAATGACTCAAAAATGCAATCTTTTCATACAACTTACATCATTTTGTACTATAATACTATGAATTTGAAGCATGAAGATTTATATGAGCCATGAAGTCTTACCTTTTGGATCAATTTCCACATGAATGACATTCCCCATGACGGAAGTCTCGTGGAGGTGTTGTACAGACTTCTTTGCAGCCTTTACAGTATCAAAGATCACTCTTGCAATTCCCAAATGCTTTTTGTTCTTTGGATTGTAAAATATTTCCACTTCTAAAATGTCTCCATACTTTTTGCACATATCAATCAAGAACCCCTCTTTTATATTGTCATTTAACCTGGCAAATGTCACTTCTTTGGGAGGAATAGGACCAACGTAACATTCATCAATCTGAAACCAAACACAAATATACCTGTTTCAGTTCAAATTGAATGTGATTTTTTTTTTAATATATGTATTGTGATCTTATACCACAATCATGGTCCTGACCTTATATTTAGGAACCACAAGGTTTGTCTCTTCATATTTGCTCCAAAGGCGACAGATTCTGGGATCTCGGACTCTATCCACCGGAAAGACACCTAAGTCCTGAACCTGATCATAAGAAAGCATAGTCATTTCCTTTGGAAAATATTCGGGACCTCTTACACAACATTCATAAAGTTGTATCCAGTCAAATGCATTGTATAACCAACAATTAAATTGTAGAAATGCTCACGGGCATGTTAAAATGCAGTCCATCATAACGATACACTTTGTAAAAGCCGTTTGTTAACACTGGGTCTATAATCAACTTGCAACTCCTCCAATGTTGAGACGGTATCTCTCGCTGAGTAACTGGTTGTTTGCTTTCCATTACATTCACCAAACCTGAAAACGACAACAAACAATGACAAACATTTTTGATAATAATCTATTATTCTCGAATTCAACATGTCAGCCAGAAGTATACTCTCTACAACAGGCATAATGATGCTGATTTCTACAGTAGGTCCCCCATTGCAACACGCCCCGCAGGTGATGGAGAGCATAGTCCTCACGCATCAGTATCCCGCTCAACAGACGATAGGCAATTGATGTTGATTGGGGGGAAACATCATAACTAACAGTAAAACGAATGTTTTCGCAAAGAGAATTTCGTCCTTACCTATACTAGCGTTTCATCCTTCGACGGACCTACATCGTGCACGGTGCACCTGTTGTCGTCCGTGCTTTTCGATGTTTACAGGTTGCTTGGGTGTGTTAAAGAATCCTTCCGCAATTGAGGGTGAGAATGAGAATGAGAACATCAAAGCCCCTGGCATAATATAGATCCTTTGATTGCGAAATTCACAACTGTTTAGGCTATAGGTTATTGGAGAGTGTTTCGAAAATATTGCATTAGGTCTAATAGGCTTTAAAAATACATTAAAAAAAACGACTACATTATTTCTCAATCTAAATGTGCTGCCAAATTCAAAGCCAACGCCTTTTAATCTGGGATCTAAATGATAAAATAAATAAACATAAGCCCACCACAGACATTTACAGGAATTTTACATTGCAGAATGATGATTTTGAAAGAAAGTCGAATTTATTATCAAAGAAATGGACATACATTAGCCAGAGGGAGCTCCTGCACAAATCATGTTAAACCCAGATTCGGCTCAAACAAGGGACTAAACACGTTTCGCAATTATGCCACATCAATGTGGAACGCCAGGCTACCCAAAGCTGTAAAGGAATGTGAATCACTACCCACTTTCAAAAACACTCTCAAAGAACACCTACGGCCCCGGGAGACTGCAATTCGAAACTGGCCCCTGTAAATGTCCTAACCCAGTTGTACAGTAAATGACCAAGTATGGCTTTGTCAGTATTCCAATGTACAGTGTACAGTGTCCCCCACCCACCCCCTACCCAACATTGATTAACAACTTATTTATACCAATGAAATATAATGTTATGGTATGGTATGGTGTGGTGTGGTATGGTATGGTATGGTGTGGTATGGTATGGTATATGGTATGGCATTTAAGTGTAAAAATCGCAATTTAGCAATATAATGAAATTATAATGTTAAAGATACAAATCTAAAAATCGAATATTTTTGTTTTAAAGTTATTTTTTTTATTTTTTAATAATCAAATTGTATGCATTTTAGATTCGATTTCAAATAGTAGGGGTGTAACGGTACACAAAAACCACAGTACGGTACATACCTCGGTTTTGAAGTCAAGGTTCGGTACGGTTTTCGGTACAGTGGGGGAAAGTTTGGCTTTCCATGTTCCACTCAGGGGTGATGTAGTGTGCAGTAACTAATTGTACTTGTAGGGCTGTCAACGAATATTCTATAGTGAAATTAATAATCGACTTGTATTTTTTTTTTTATAATAATAATTATATTAGATTGTGAAAGAAACAGCCCCCGGTGGGCGGTCGTTAGTGGTTAACATACCGTTGTATTCGTTCGGTACACTACACAGCCATTCGGTACGGTACGGTACACACTGAAACTTGTTCGGTTCGGTACGGATAGTGTACCTTTACACCCTATAGGGAGTAAAGGTTTTCACACCCGAGGCTGTCTTACCCGGACCTGACCTGCATAAAAAAAACATAAAAAAAAAAGAAACAGAGACCATATACCCTATACAGACCCAAGGAAAATGGGATCCTACCCTAAATGGACCAGAGGAAAATTGGGTCTGGAACTCAAACAGACGTGCTTGATTTGCACATATTAAAACACACCAGGCAGCATTTAAAATCAAAGGAAACTTACAGGAGAGATCCAAAAAGCCCTCAAGGGGTTTGACAAGTGGAAATCACCCATGACAAAATTATCACGTCATACACAACAACACATCCAAGTCCATTAAAAGTTATACACATGGTCTTAAGTGCAAAACAGCACCTTGGAATACACATGCTATGGTACAGAAACACACAGCGCACACCAACGTGCATGCATGCACACACTCACTTTATTGCAATCTCCCATCCTCCCTATAGATATATACACATAATATTTGCAGAAATATGCTAGCAATAATACAGTGTGGGAAAAAATACTGGAGCAGCTGTGGTGGCAGGCAGGCAATTTGGCCCCACAGAAGTTAGGATTTTGGACCCGGACCCGCCTCAGGTATTGGTCTCAGAGACTCTCAGGTTTTTGGACAAGAGTGGATCCATGAAGAACTAGAGTAGTAGAGAATGACATGCAATGTTCTCGATTATACTGAAGGTGGTGGGGTAGGGCAGGCTGTGAGGACGAAGGGGTGGAACTATCAACAGGTATTCAGTTTCCTACTCTGTATTTCAAATACCTTGTCGCATTTGATTGCTTCTCTCACACCAAGGTGTATAGAACAGAGGTGACATATATCTCAGTTCTCTCATATGTATAGACTGAGCTGTTTACCTTCTGCAACTCTATATGGATTATGTAGATTCTACTTATATTTAGGCTATCTGGTTTGTCTCACTGACACGTCAGTCCTCTGTTTTTTCAGAGACATGTCCCAGAAAGGACCAGGGAGAAGGCAGGGTTTTACCAGCAGGCAGCCAGAGGACTTAAAGGTTGTTATTGTGGGAGATGGTGGATGTGGAAAAACCTCGCTGCTCATGGTTTACAATAAAGGAGACTTTCCAGAGGTAAGACAGATTGTAATTTGTAACATCATTCATTTTGCCTCTGTTTACAGTATACAGTGTTTCTGTTTGTGTTAAAACGGCTTCAGATTGGCATGGATATATGATGTATGTTTTATGTAAAAGACAACGGCATTATAGAATCTTTTTTTTTGCTTTTTCTAAAAGACAAAAGTGAACAAGGTTCATCATTAAAATATTCTAATATCTGCACCAAAGGACAGAGGCTAAAACAGCATTACATTATTTCTGCCTATACCTTTCAGAAGTATGTCCCATCTGCGTTTGAAAAGTGTGTTGCCAGTGTGAGGTATAGAGGGCAACAGATTAACCTACATCTCTACGATACTGCAGGTATTTGTTTCACTTTGGGAAACACCTGGCTGAACAGGTCTCCCAGCATTGTTCCGGGTGTGTCATGTCATTAATTACTCAAGCATTGGACGTTGTGGACAGCGACTCCTACAGGTTGGTTTGGTGACGTCGGTGCGGTGGAAGCAGGAAGTAGCGGGGGCAGCGTGAGCCTCCCACGCATTACTGCCTGCTCACCGCGTCTATACTTTCCGTAGCCGCATTTCTGGCAGACGCTCTCTGATTGGCCACTGTTGCCCAATCGCGTGCAAACAGCCTGCAAACTACCTGGCGTTCTATCGCCATGCTCTAAGACAAACTCTAACCTTAACCAACTTCGAAAGAGTGCCTAAGCTTAACCGTCGAAAGAACTTGCCGTCACGCTCTAAGACAAACTCTAACCTTAACCAACTTCGAAAGAGTGCCTAAGCTTAACCAGTGTAGAAACAGGCGTTGGCCAATCAGAGAGCGTCTTGCCAGAAATGCAGCTACGGAAAGTATAGACGCCTCCTCACCACTGAGAGTTCGAGCTGCTGCGGTGAAAAGATGCAACAGGCTGCCTCCTCGTGTACCGGAGGGGACACGTGATGCAAGGCTTCTGTCCTCACTACAGCCGACCAGTGGGAGGCATAGTCTAGCAACGTTCAAGACAGGGGAGGGAAGAATTGGATACTACAAAATTGGGATGGGAGAAAAAATAGAAAATGGGGAGAAAAAGTGGATACAAAAAAAAAACATCTGAGAACCAATGGTTACATTCTCTTCTTCACCCCCCCCCCACATACACACACAAAGTTCTCTTACCTTATTTTATCCAAATGTCAGAAGTAGCTGTCTATACAGCTGATGACAGCTTAAAGGAACACGCCAACATTTTGGGAAATTAGCTTATCGTCTTCTCCAGAGAGAGACAAATAGATACCAGTTTCCTCTCTGTGCGTTCAGTAGAAAGCTATCTGGCTGCATGTTAGCCTAGCTTAGCACGATGAATGGACGCGGACATGTACGGGTAGCCTTCGGGAGAGGTGTTAGTTGGACAATGCGTAGGCTTCCCATACATGTCCACTTCCATTCATTGTGCTAAGCTAGGCTAACGTGCAGCCAGAAAGCTTTCTACTGAACGCTGAGAGATGAAAATATCTTCTTGTTTCTCCCTGGAGAAGACAGTAGTTAATTACTCCAAATGTTGGCATGTTCCTTTAATGCTTTTTTAGAAGTGTGTCTGAACAACTTGTTACTTAGCATTCCAGATTTACACACTATGTAGGAGGCTGAACCAAATGATAATGTCAAAAGTTGAAATGTGGGGGAGTCATACCTTTAATGAATTTATTATGGAATTATGAATTTGTATTCTTGGATGAATTTAGCAAGTGTGGAACTTGACATTGAGGATGCATGTATTGTCAGTGGTGAGGTTTTGTGATTTCAAATGCAGGAATTTATGTCATTAATACCAGGTCAAGAGGCGTATGATCGTTTGCGGCCTCTCTCCTACCAGAATGTCAACTTGGTGATTATCTGCTATGATGTCATGTGCCCCTCAAGCTTTGACAATGTATTGATTAAGGTATTGTAATAATCCTTTGGCTAATATTTTGAGTGTTTGCTCCCGTCTTTACTGATAACCACAGATTTGGGTCAATTCACTTTCTATACAATTAATTCAACCTAAAACTGCAATAGGAACATCTTACTTACTTATTTTTCAGCTATTACTGTAATACACAGGAGGCAGTACAGAAAGCGGAAAATGGTCCATCAAGTGGAGATCTCCCCTGACGGATGTTTTGTTTATAGAACTCTTTGAAGAGCTGCTCAAGAGTGATTTCCAGCATCCTGGAACCAATCCACCTCTACACCCACTCTCAGCAACCTTGCTGTGTCACTGCTACCGAAAAGCTGAAATAATACTATACATATCATACATGTCAACAGATACCATAACAGTATTTCCAGCATAACTTCCAACAGACCCGCTACAAATTTAATTCACGATAGATTCGCTTCGACTTGCAAATTATTTCAGTTTGCATTAAGGATAAGCTAGGATAAAACAAATTCGAGAAAAAATTATTGAGACTGAATTGACCCCAACCCCCACTTATATAAAATTACAGTTCATTTTCAAAATAAATGTTGTCACCCTAAACATTATAATGTACAATGTGTTTATTATCTCTTAGTGGTACCCTGAGGTGCATCATTTCTGCCGTGGCGTGCCTATCATCCTAGTAGGGTGCAAGGCAGATCTACGGAAAGACAAGATCTTGGCCAGGAAACTCTGGTCCTCCGGCCAGAACGCCATCACATACATTCAGGTACCCTTACCAAGTAAATACACTGGATTTATAACAGAAACATGGCTGCCATTATGGGTAACTATGTTATGGAGTTGGGACATACTGTATGTTTTCTTGCACAATGAACTTTGACTTCAGTTCTGAGCTGGATAACTGAAAAGGGGAATAGACAATAAATCAGCACCAACTTTGTGGAACCATACAAATTTGTATATTATTGTATTGCTAACAGGTGAACCAGAATTAACCTTGCTTGGGTGTAACAGCTCAGAAACATTTTATGGCTCCCCAAGGTCAGAACCCTATTCGTTGCCTATATGAAGCAACCCCCGATTTTACATTTTGGAGGTGATATTACACCTTTTTATTTTGAAGGTTCTTCTCTCTCGGATTTCTAGCTTTAGCTTTAAGTGTGCGTTGGGATGTTCACAAATGTTGACTGAACTTTCCTGGTGAACAGGAATAACATGTGAATTCTTAAAATGGTTAATTTAAGAATTAACTTTAATTAACTTGAATTACATTGTTGTTACAAACCCCACACATTAACTCATTTTCCTGTGATGGCAGGGAGAAGACGCCAAAAAGAAAATCAATGCTGAGCTGTACTTGGAATGTTCAGCCAAATACAAAGAAAACGTGGAGGACATATTCAGAGAGGCTACAAAACGAGCCCTGGCAGCTACAACTTCCCAAAAAGTTGAGCAGAGTTCCTGTGCTCTATTGTGATGCCCTCAATGGTCGACTAGGAAAGGACACTTTAAATTAGAATAATAGGAACAGTGTATTGCACTAACTAGCATGTCCCATATGCTCTGTAAATAACTATGTACAGATACCGAGATGTCACTCCATGTTACCTGTTAACTGCACAATGTTGTTTTTTTCATTTTTTGATTCTATTATATGTTGTACCACTGTATTGCACATCGTTGCGGGCAAGACCACCCGCATTTCATTGTATACCTGTATGCCGTGACAATTAAAACTCTTGACTTGACTACTTTATCAGCATACAGTAGACATGTTCCGGGAGCGTTGAACTGACACCATACCATGATGAAATGCACTTTTTTAGCTGCCGTGTCCGGACACATTTCCTGTGCATGTTTCCTACAAACACCCAACACATTTTCAAAGAATTTGGCATTGAAGGATTTGAGAATGCATGCATGATCATGCATTTTCTGACTTTTAAATGTAATATTTCTACACATGGATATATTGAAAATGTTAAATACCAAAGATATATATTTTTTATTCACCAAAGAGGCAACACATTAATCATGTTGAATCTTGATAGGTCAAATAGTTGTTGCTGCAAGTGTAATAAACCACAGATATGCAAACAAAATGCAACAGCATCATACATTACAATATTTTGTATTACAATAATACATAACATAACAGTGCTTAAGTGGCATGTATTCACACAAGCAGTGACTTTTTTTTATATAATCTACACTAAAATAAATAAAGAGCACATAAGAGAATATTGTAACCATTTCCTTCCACTTTTCAAAGAACACATATTGGCAATCCTGCCAAAATGCATTTTCACCAAGAAAGTTTATAGCCCCAATATAGAATTTGGCCTTTGCATTACAAAACTTCGATTTCATTCAAAAACAATTATATTACATCCCTTCACCTGAAGGCAAGAATGAATGACACCTTGTTGAAAAGGTGCTCTTTGAACATTCAATGGCCAAGTCTATATAGATCAATAACTATCCCTTTTAATTTGCCTCTTTAGAAGTCTCCCAAGTTGCATCTTCTAATTTTACAGTACATACAGTAAACAACCAGTGCTTTGGAAAATGTAAATAACTACAGTATTAGGGATGCTCTAATACAAATACTGGTTATCAGATATTGTACCGCTATCAGGCTAAAACAGGGCATCTAATCGGAAAGTGTCCCCAATAATGAAATATGATGCATATTTGCAATTGCCATACAGAAGTATCTCAGACCTGGACATATCCCAATTGCCTTTGTCCAATGACATCAAACTTCTCTAAGGTCAGTAAGTTGGAGGAACAAGGACTCCGCATCAGTATCAGTAAAAGAAAAAAAAAGTAGCACAAATTTGCAATAGACCAGTTCCTTTTAGACAATTGGCAAGAACACACACACTTCTTGACCTCCATGCCAAAAGCCTCCTAGGGCAAAACCTGTGGCCGCTAAAAGGGTGGGGACACTTTTGTGGAGCAACCGAGCAACCAACCAACTGACCTACTGTATAGAGCTGCTGGTCGCAGCTAAAATGTGGTATCAGTGCATCCCTATATATTATTACAGTGAGGACAGTGAAGGAAAATGGGGAACTGTTTGAAATACAGTAGAGGAATTACAATGTATCAGAGGACGATACTAAGAAATATACACTGAATATTCTAGACTTGTACAGTGCATAAATATACTCAAGCTTGTAAACTAGAAAATGTACAAATAAAATTTAAATAAAAAAACTCTAAAAATGCATGCTTAGGAATATTTTCACTAATATATCATCGACTACACCTCTTAAAAACTGGTAACAAGATATATATTTTGCAAATATGTTCAGCAAGAACTGTTAAAAAAAACCTCTCCATGACCACACTGATCAAACAAGAGCAGACGGACAACTACAGGTGAGGACTTTGAGTTGCAGGCTCCCTCCCTCCTCCAGAGTGTTCTTTAACATGTTCTTTGAACAGCTTCTTTGGCAAAACAGAACATTACAGAACAGCTAAGAATATGACTTGTTTTTCTAGATTTGCACTCTATGCCTCAACATATATGGTAGTAAAAACCTAACTAATTAGAAAACCCTCAGAAATGTAGGTTGTTCTGAGAAGTAAAATGCCTGGGGGACAAACACGTTGAATACTGGTGATCTGCCAAGAACGTTTTACCCAAAACTGGGCAATTTAAATTCTAAATATGAAACAAGTTCACATATTCCAAATGAACGGCCGTCAAAGTCGTTTCAGATGTCTGACATTCAGATAGACATAATCACGTTTCAAAAAGGAAACAGCTCATGCTGTCATTTTGTCATCAAAGCTGGTGCAGACAAAGCTTGCAGACCATCTACACTACAGCATTTATAACATATCTTACAGGACACAGATCCTTATGTCATCACCGCTCTAGTGAGACTGCAGTCCCCCAGCCAGGATTGTAGGCTGTGTGCAATTATTCATTATCATAGATATTTGGCTAAATGTTTTAATAACCATAAATCAACTATATCCAATTGTCTAATGGCAAATAGCTGACCCAATGGTGTTAGAAAATAGTGACTCAGTACAGCCTGTTTGTTTGTTTGAAATCTAAACTCAGCATGTGATGCTGTTGAATTATGTGTCTACACCATATGAACGATTGTAGGAGTTATTTAGGCTGCCTTTTGCAGTACAGCAAATTGTGACCATTCAAATGTTTATGATATTGCAAGTTTGCAACGCATAAAGTGACTGTCCAGATTAAGCCTTAAAGTTAAGAACATTTTAAGAAAGAATAATCAATTTCTTGGTTCTTCAAGAATACAATGTTCTTACATGACTTACTTTAACACCCATGCTGATTTACCTCGACTAAATAAGGAAAGCAAATAGGCCCAAAGTAGGGAAGAGAACTCACATGTAGTCTCCGAATGTGGATCGAGACAAATCCTGTAGCCAATAATACCAATTCAACCTTTCATTTTATAATGAAACTAACACCTTTAGGCACAGTCCATGTCCTGTTTGAAAGAACTTTATCATAACAGAACATTTTTGCAGAGAGTCTGCTGCTCTTGCTCAGTCTAATCATGCAAAATGGACGGAGAACTGATCATTGTCAGTCCTGTGATCGAGCTGGGTCTGGAGGCGAATGACCTGATCCAGCTCCAGAATCTGCCGTTCCGTTTTGTGACTGACAAGAGTGCGGTAGAAGTGAATAGCAAACATAATGAAGACAATTGCAAATGGCACCATGATGCAAGTGGAGGCGATGGCTGCTGCCTCACCAGAACTGATGGTGCCATTTTGATGGTTTTTTGGTCTTAGAGGCAAGAACTTGACCCAGCATAAGAGCACAACTTCAGTCAGGAAGAGGAGGGTGCCAATGACAGTAGAAAAAGCCCACGCCAGCTCTATGTGGTGGTGCATGCGCTCGTGGGGAGATTCATTGACAGAATTGAGATTGTGAACGTTACTGACAGCCTCGAGATTGGGCAGAATGCAGGTGCTGATCATGAGGGCAAAGAGGTGTACTGCCACCAGGATTGTGGTACAGGCACTGAAGGCTATCAGCAGCCCAGGGGGGTATACTTCATCTTTCTCCAGTTGGACCTCAACCATGGCCACCTGAGTAATAAACAAATATAAGTTGGTTCAAATCTACAACACATCATTTTCATATGGAAGGCTTCATTCCAAAATGTTATATACATTTAGAAAATAAATAAATATTTCAATATTCAATAAGTCAATATTTCACAATCATAGAAGATTGAACAAACATGGCAGATTGCTATTTAGTCATCAATGGAGTTTTATGCTACTTTACTTCTAGTATCCTAAGAGTAGATCTGGCTTTTTCCGAATGGTTTATTTTGGAATTAATCTCATCAAATATTCAAATGTGACCTCCTGCATTGCCGACCTCCTAATAAACTAGACTACTTGTGTGATACAATAGAATGTAAGATAAATGTACGACCACTGTAGCCTAAGCATATGCCCTTTTACAACACGCTTATAGTAAAGGCATTAGAAACACGATTGGTGGCCAATTAAATGTAATGCTAAAGAGTAAAGACTATTCATTGATAGCCTTCCAGGTAGAAGTCACAGCTCTGTTACGCATGATCAGTGAGATCAGCTGCGTCACAAATTGATATCCGGTTTTTATATCGAGACATTTATGATCCAGCCTTCAGATATTTTTTTATGTTACGAGATGTACCGTGTATTCAGTGTTGGAATCAAGATTAACAAATGTAAAACATACTTACCATTGCGAAACCCGATAATAGAGCTGAAGTGCGACTGGTAGCCTTTAATTTGGCTCTGCTCAAGTAGAGTTTTCTCCATGACAGGGCTTGTAAGGCGTGCTCGTTCAAACTCATTGCGAGAGTTGTTTTATTATCCTTTTGTAGTTTTCAGACAGTCTAGTTCCAAGTAAGTTACAATAGTCGATGAAGAACCCCGCACTTCGGATAGTTTATATAATGCGGTGCGGTGTGGCATTGGATAACAATAGCCCTATATAAAAAACGAACTAACTTAAAACTTTTTGCAACAGCTGAGCTGTCTGTCAGCCTATCAGGAAACACACAATACCCACAATCCAATGCTCTACCCAGCCGCGGTAGCATCCGCCGCCTGGTGTCAACACTTGCTTAGTCAGTATTCGGCACCATGTTTCTCGCCAAAATAGACTGGCTACTCGTTTGAATCGTCCCAACACCCCGACTCAGGGAATTACCTGTAGTCTAAAACAAACTCCTGAAGTTCAAGTTGAAAATTCACAGATTAATTAGACAACAAGCATATTTGTTTTTGTATTTAGTGTTTTAAAGTTCAAGTTCCGTTTTATTTGTCACAGTCACACATTCACATAACGTACTACATGTAGGCCTACAGTACATTACAGTGAATGCCCTTGGTTCTGTAGTATGAGCCCTCTGAGAATGTACTTCATACAGTACAAAAGTTAAAATAATAAAGTCCAAACACTAATATACAATAGTGTTACAAAGGATCAGATTAAACCGAATATATATATTTATTTATTGATATATATTGCATAGTATTTGTATATCGTTTGATATCCCTTGTATATTCCTCGTACATATACACGGAATATCCCTTTAGCCCAGACCATAATATTTCATTCTCCTATTGGACAGCGGTCCACAGGCGCCAGAGCCATGCCTCCGGAGTCAGGTTCAAAGTCACCGTCAAGACATGTCTGAACATGCCCGGCCTTGCCCAGGGCTACGAGACAGAAATGAGGCTGGCACTAGTTTGTTCACCGTGCATATAAATATGGCGCAGGTGAATACAGAAGCACTTAGTCAGAAGTCCAGAGTTACCCAATAAGTTGAAGCCTCACCCACGATACAACGTGCGGTGAAGTATGGCCTGTTTGGCCCCAGAATAGAGCATTGAGACCGCGTGCGAATTAATAACTGAATTGTCAGAGTTTGGCGCTATACCGTCGAGTGCGACATATTTCTATTAAGTCAGTAATAGTCTATTTGTGTATAGTGTATCGTGCGGCTAAAGTTCTACAGTGACCAGCATCACCAACGCTTCCTCGTATTAGCTAGAGTTCTTATCCAGGCTGGGCTGCTTTCATGGCGCTTTCACCCGAGGAGACCTAGACGAGAACCGTGTGGACATGTACACTGGATTAATCTACCCGACGACTGCATAGCCCTTTGCGGCTGGATTATATTTGCTTTGGTCCTGTGATTTATGGAGCGGAGAATCGCCGACGCTTACACGTGTTGGATTTACCCCGCGAGGAGCCAAGTCGAGTCGGCGCCTCAGAGAGCCTGAGGCCGGCTAGCTTTCTTCACTGTGGAGCTACAGTCTACGGAGAACAGCTGTATTCGTCTGTGGATCAAGAGGCTATTGCACCGTCTCCTGTACTTGGAGTCTCCTTAGTCATCGTTGACCAGACTCTCTACTACCGACAGATCCTCTACCCCTGCTGGCTTACAACCAGGGGGACCCTTCCAGTATCTCCCGCTATATATTACTAGTGTACCATAGATATAATTCCCTAAGATTCAGGTTGTATAATTACCTCCTGCGTAACCAGAGAATGGACATTCATTGTTGATTTGCCTACGCACATTCCTTTGCCTTACAAGTGCATTCAAAGTATAATAGAGAAGTATTATGTACCTTTTGCTGCAATAAATACTTAAAGACAACTTTGTATAGAACCGGTTCATTGTGGGAAGTGTTCATTATATTTAGATATCATGTACTGTATGGCCAGTAATTAAAGTACATAAAGTGGTTTAATGATACCATACTTATCAATACAGTCAGGGAATTGTACCCCTCAGTTACAAATAGGCTATACAAACTAAAGTACAAAATGCAAACAATGGGGTACAAAATGCAAAAATTAGGTGTAGTGCAAATCTTTTTGTAATAAATAGATTAAAATATATAGTGTTGGTAGGATGGTATATATGGTAGGCTCTCTCTCTCTTTCTCCCTTACTCTCCTTTGCAACTCGTCTTGCAGTGTTGAGGCCTCAATGCCTAAATGATGATCAAAAGCACAATATGCCTTCATTGTTTACAGCTAGAGAGTGCAGACCATATGAGTTGATTAATGCAATCACTACAGTATAGGCTGAGCTGAATAGAGAAGTTGGCACCCTAGCAACAGGGACATCATACATACCACTGGCTTATTGGGTGATTCTCTCTCTGGCGTATGTCCTTAGACCTTGGCTTCAGCTCCGTTGAGGCAAGCCAGTCCAACGTGTCATCATCCAGGTCGATTAGACCACGATCACCATTCGGTGGCCGGTGTTTGGGGCAGCTACTTATTATGTGTTCCACAGTTTGTAATGGGTCCCTGCATTCGCAGTGGGCACTGTTCACGAGAACCCATTTCTGCATTGCTGCTTCAAAGCGTCCTACAACTGTCTTCAGGCGGTTGAGGGTTGTCCATTGCTTTCAGGGCAGGTGCTGGCCAAGAACATCTGTGGGATCTTCAACATAGTAGTGAAGCCTGGATGGTTCTGCAGACTTCCACTGGTCCCTCCATCTTGCCAATTTCTGTAATTGGTCCAGTATTGAGGGAGATCGCTTCAGTCGGGCTGCAATGTAACAATATGGGGCAAACATGAACATCAAAGTATGTCAAAGTACACAAAAAATGCATTTTTTTGTCACTGACAGGCTCAGATTGTTATATTATGTGTCTGCCCAACATTATGTAAAGGATCCCTATAGAGATAAACCTTTGTGTTTACGCTCCTTCCAGTCTCTGTTTATCTATTCCACAATTGTAAATATATATAGATATTTTATAATCAGTCATGACTCAGTTGATATTTTGTACATACCACTGCTTCCCAGGATGGTTTGCTAAGTAGAATGGCCAGATCATCTGCATAGCCATACTTCCTTGATTTTGTTGCGGATAGGTCGTGAATGTAGATGTTGAACAGCATAGCCGCATAGGTGCCAGTACTGAGCCCTGAGGGACTCTGTTCTTGAGATTTCTGACCCTGCTGCTTTGGCAGTTGCTAGTGACCTACCGGTTTGAAAGCCAGCTTGTTCTTTGGGCAGCTGGGGGTCAATGACTGGGTTAAGACGCGCCAGGATGAGACGTTCAAGAAGCTTGTATGGGACACACAGCAGTGAGATGGGCCGGTATCTCTTGGGGTCGTCGCTCAGCTTTTTTGGCTTTGGCAGGGGGATGAACTTTGCACAACGCCAGATCGTTGGCAGCATTGAGTGATGGAGACACGCAGAAAGGAGGGAGTGCAGCCAGTCGGTTGCCTTCTTGCCTTGATGTTTGATGTACTCAGGGTGGATGCTGCGTGAACATGCACCATTGTTTTATATCTTTTAGATAACACAAAGCGTTCTCCCAACAAAACAACCTAATCTTCCTCACCAACTCGATGATTTCAGATAAAATACTTCTGTTTGAGCCACACTGTAGTGAAAGAAGTAGATTAGTAGTATCTGCAGACACTTATTATAACAGTCTGAGCCTGTCAGTGGCAAAACAAAGCCCTGTGTGATTGTATTGCATTTCTGTGGTTGCCAGCTGAAGTGATCCCCTCAATACTGGACCAATTACAAAGATTTGTATCCCTATTATTCATTTAGACCTCACGTGATGTAAAAAATAGACTCCTGGTTTGAAAATACTGAAATTCCCCTTGAAGGGCTGGTGTTTGTATGGGGGTGGCACATTTTTTAATACCAGTCCGCCCCTGCAATAATGATAAATATCAAAAGTGAAACAGAAAGAATGCAGTAGCACACTAGGTACAGTTAATACATGTTAAAACTGTAGCAATTTGTGCACAATCCATGATAGTGATTTTGTGCTTGCTGTAAATTATATATATTGAAAGGCACAGGAATATACACGATAACTTTGGTACAATCACCTGAGTATGAACAAAGGGTTAGCATCAAGACTAAAAGGGAGGCGTGCTTAGCATCATGTTTCACACATTTTAGGTACTTTTCCAGAGTGGAGTCCCTCTCAATGGCACCTCCCATTTTCATGTTGACCATGTGCTGAGTAATCTTTTGTTGTTCAACATTAGGTCCTATAAAGTCACACCTCGTCAGAACACAAACAGAAGACAGTTGCAAAGACTTTCAAGATGGTAAAGGGACATTTACACAGAATTTCTGGTAAGTCTTCTTTTTTTGTCAACTTTATTCCTGACTCATCTCTAAATACTATCTTCCACAATGTCATTCTGTAAATCGAGCTGTGCTGCTGCACTAATATTGCAAAACTAAGATGATGGTGAACTTTACTAAATGAAAAGCTTAATGGTGTGTATTTTGAGTGAAATGTATTGACAGACAAAAAAAAATAGATATACATTATAAAACAGCACAATTGTAAGGTATTAATACACAGTTAAGTTGTTTTCCATAATTTACAATAACTTACAGTGGGTGTGGGAAGCCAGATTTACTAATACCAGTATGACTACATGCCATCTTGACATTACTTTCATTTTCTGGATACTAATGATGTGTCATGGAAAAGTCCCTCTTCTGGCCAAATACTTGCAAAATCTAAATGTATCAATGGATGATTTCTTTAAGCCCTCCCCCTACTAGAGGATTCATGGCTATGGCAGGGATGTGCAAGCCCAGGCTTATACCATTATATTACTGTACAGGATATTGACGTCAGTGTTACTGATAACTAGCTAACTATTTCCAAATACCGATACTGGTTAGTAACCTGAAATTGAGGAAACCAATGGAAACTGACTGGCAGTCATACACAATAACTTTATACATCATGTTTTAGTTTTATTGTTGCCAGTCAAATGTATAACTTGCAATAGCTGTTGTCAGAGATAATTGTGCTGCTTACTGTGTCAGGTAAAACACTTTGACTATTTTTACTGTAATCTGACAATTATCCACATCATTAACTGCTTTCGATATTTAATAGGTGGACTAGTCAGTTAGCTCGCTGGCCAGAGGAGAGGCCTGACTGCATACCTATTAACGGTTATTCCAAATGAATGATTCTTGCACTAGATAGTGCAATAGATATTTTGACAACATAAAGCGTTGTAAGCATATGCAGTGTTGGCTAGTATTTAGGTCACCCTATATCAACAAAGCCCTTCCCATTGGCAAGTGTGTCAAGTATCTGGTCAAATAGATTAAAATCAAATTGATTTTAATTCATAATCCATAATAATTATAAAATAATAATAAAAAGTATAATTATAATAATAATCTGAAATAATATACAGTATTTTATTCAGTTGAAATAAATTATTTCAAGTGCAGCAGTAAGTAGCCATGGCAATATGCCATATGATTATATAACCAATTGCTGGCTTGTTGTTATTCTCTGTGACTATAGTAGAGTACATACATTTTGTACTGATGTGCAGTTGTTAGAATGTTAAGATCGTATCTCATTAAGTTTGTTCATCTCATATTCATCTGTTCAGTTTCCATTCAGCCCTCACATGTAACCCTCATCTCATACAGCAAGATCTGCATTACATTAATTAAAGGGGAACAACGAACATTTGTTGACATTTTTTATTGTTTAGGGGGTAATATAACATGTTAGAAAAAAGCCCATACTCATGCCTGCGCATTCACCGAGAACACGCTTCAAACCCTTTTGGGGTTTGCAGGCTTTTCTCAAACATGTTGTAGTATCTATCTAAGTAATATAATTTCCCCCTATATTCCATGATCAGCAGGGTCACACTGTTGTGGGTCCTCCTGCCTGGGCCCTTTGACGTTCCATATGGAGGCTGTGGGGGACAGCGTCAGCCTGAGCCACGGGGCCAGGTGTGCGGTGAGGGTTGGGGACACCTTTCAGAACGGCCTGGTGTTCAGCAGCCGCCCTGTGAAAGTGCAGGAGAGAGTATGTCTCAGAGTGGAGAGCGAGTCACTCAGATGGCACGGAGCCATGCGTGTGGGTTTCACCAATGTGCCGCCCCTAGCCAGAACTGTGCCCCTGCCCGCTTTGGCCATCCCCAACCTCACAGACACACCCGGGCACTGGGCCGTCGCCTTGCCGGAGGACTGCTGTCTCCCGGGTTCAGAGGTGAAGATCTGGGTTTCAAGAAATGGCCAGATGTACTTCGGCAGAAACGATGGCAGCAAGTACATACTCAAAACAAATAGAGTGGATATCAGCAAGCCCCTGTGGGCCGTCATAGACATCTATGGACAGACCTGCTCCATTTCCCTGCTGGGTGAGTTTTAAGTACAGTATGCCTGGATATCAGTGAAATATGTCCTTCTTTTCCTTGATTTTTGATTGGATAATTATAACAGATGTTAATTGTGATTAAACTTGTACCATGGTAAACAAACAAACAAAAAAACTCCCATTCTTTGTTATAGGTTCGGAGAAGAAGGGAACACTAACCAATCAGAAGTCCTGTTCTGCTCCCCCACCTAACACTACCAGCCACTGCAATTTGAAATATCCTCTTGCGGTGAGCTGTCCCTCAAACAGCCTCTCTGAAAACAACGGTCTGCTTACGAGACTCACATCAGGTAAGCAAGGCTCAGTTATTCCAAATGACCACAGTTGTTATAAACCAGAGGTTGACCTAAAACCAAGACTAACAAGACTACAGACCACTACACATGTCTGATGTGTACTCAGCTATACATTGACAGAAACCCTTAGTTAACAGCTGTTAGTTCAAGGTCATTTGTACAGTAGCTGCAGGACCTATAGATGCATGCAGGCTTAGTGGGAGCAAACTAATGGACATTAACCCATTATCTTCAAAGCCCTGCCGAGTGAGAGGCCCACAACAAGTTAACACAGGTCATGTAATGTGAACTCTGTCCCCCTGTTCCAGTTACAGACTCAGAGGCGGTGGAGGAGTGTGTGGTGTGTACGGTGGAGGAGGCCTGCATCACTCTGGAGTGTGGACACAAGTGCCTATGCCTCCAGTGCGCCCCCATTTGTTGAGCTTATAGGACTAGATATTACAATCCCTTAGATAATCAGCACTTTTTTTGAATGGGGTAGTGGTAAAAGCTTCACTGGGGTCTTCAGGTGGGCACCCTCCTTCATTGGTGTTTCGTTGACAGGCCCACGACACCTCCGAAGGGCTCAACGGCACCACCTGGCGTCCCAGGTGTGCCCCCCTCTGCTTTTACCACTCGATGCTCTTCTTTCAGCTCCAAAGAAGGTTGCAAGTGACTTGGTTCCAAGTTCTCTGATGTGCTTGAATTACTTTCAGCCGGGGTACTGATGCTCGGTGGACTGTGGGTTAAATCCTGCCGCCGAGCTTCACTCGCCTGACTTGACCTTTCTCTCAGAAGATAATGGTCAATGCGAGATCCCGGCCTCACTTTCTTCAAGCACTTCATCCGGCCTTGATGTATTCGTAGGCCTCTGATGGATGTTACCTTGGACCAGCCACAGCTACATACTCTGTGCTCCTGTCCTTCAGTTGATGTGCCGATTATCTGGTTCGTCGTCGTTCCAGGGTCTGTTACCGGGTGGTCAGCCGATGAGTCATCTTCCGCCCCCACTCTCGCAGACTCTAGGGGTGTTTTTCTCTTTAGACTTTTCGTAGCAATGAGGGGTGGCTTTTGTGCACTTAATTAAGCGACGGAGCCTGCCATCATGGATAGCTAGTCCATGACAGCCCCGTTGGGGTCTTTCCTTCCTGTCAGCTGTCTTTCCAAGCCGTCACATGGTCTTTCCCTTGTTGTCAGCTGCACTTTCACAGCAGTCACTGGATTTCTCCAGTTTATCAGTTGAGCTTATAGGACTAGATATTACAATCCCTTAGATAATCAGCACTTTTTTTGAATGGGGTAGTGGTAAAAGCTTCACTGGGGTCTTCAGGTGGGCACCCTCCTTCATTGGTGTTTCGTTGACAGGCCCACGACACCTCCGAAGGGCTCAACGGCACCACCTGGCGTCCCAGGTGTGCCCCCCTCTGCTTTTACCACTCGATGCTCTTCTTTCAGCTCCAAAGAAGGTTGCAAGTGACTTGGTTCCAAGTTCTCTGATGTGCTTGAATTACTTTCAGCCGGGGTACTGATGCTCGGTGGACTGTGGGTTAAATCCTGCCGCCGAGCTTCACTCGCCTGACTTGACCTTTCTCTCAGAAGATAATGGTCAATGCGAGATCCCGGCCTCACTTTCTTCAAGCACTTCATCCGGCCTTGATGTATTCGTAGGCCTCTGATGGATGTTACCTTGGACCAGCCACAGCTACATACTCTGTGCTCCTGTCCTTCAGTTGATGTGCCGATTATCTGGTTCGTCGTCGTTCCAGGGTCTGTTACCGGGTGGTCAGCCGATGAGTCATCTTCCGCCCCCGCTCTCGCAGACTCTAGGGGTGTTTTTCTCTTTAGACTTTTCGTAGCAATGAGGGGTGGCTTTTGTGCACTTAATTAAGCGACGGAGCCTGCCATCATGGATAGCTAGTCCATGACAGCCCCGTTGGGGTCTTTCCTTCCTGTCAGCTGTCTTTCCAAGCCGTCACATGGTCTTTCCCTTGTTGTCAGCTGCACTTTCACAGCAGTCACTGGATTTCTCCAGTTTATCAGTTGAGCTTATAGGACTAGATATTACAATCCCTTAGATAATCAGCACTTTTTTTGAATGGGGTAGTGGTAAAAGCTTCACAGAATCATCCGGGACTTTGGCGTCTGCCCGCTTTGTCGTTACAAGATCTGAGATTCTCAGGGGAGGGCTGCGGCTCCACAACACAGGCCAACACTGGACACACTATAGCTACTCAGTGGCTCTGGATAAGGTAGATGTAATGTCAGAGCTCAGGGAAGGAAGACGTGGATATGAGAAATTAGGGATATCCAGTATTTCTATTCTATAGCTTTTTATGAACTTACAACATTTCTATGCAATTCATATCATATGGCTAATGCATCAAAAAATGTGAATATAGGAAATTACAATGAATGTATAAAAAAAATGCTTGTTGTGAAAAGACATACACATGCTACATGCACTTGCACAAATGTGAATGAGACCAGGGACCTATAGACCCTTTCTCTGTTTTTAGTGTGCACAGATGTCTCCAGGGATGGTCTGGATGAAACCATGCAACGTCCAATGACCTGTCTTTGCGTTCGTTTTCTTAATCTATGAGAATAATCGATGAAAAAAAGGGTCTATTGTATAGCATTGTAAAATGGTTGCTATTGTGAAGATAATATATCATCTATACATGTGTCTCAGAGTCAGATATATCAAGTACTATTTAATGTGATCAAGGTTGTGCATGGGGTAACTCCGGAATGGATTGGATGACGACATTAAACTGAACAAAAATGAATGAATTTCTAGAAATGTACAGTAGCCTATTGATTGCAAAATAACTATTATTTATTAACAGTAATTATTATATATAAGCTTGATCGATGACCAAGTGATTTTATTTGAAGATGATTCTGTTGGAAGAAAATGTAACACTGTGTTTGGAATTATTTTTAAGGGTATATGGCAATAAGGGGTAGGACCTGATAAGCATATTGCTTCTTCCTATTCCTATTCGGACCAAAGACTGTTTTGTTTATTATTTGTTTGTTTTGTTCATTATTCATTGTTTTTTTTACATGTTATTTCTTGTTCAAAATAAACTTTATTCATTAAATGTTTTTACAACCTACTTGTACTTTGTATTTAGTATTTCTTATTTAAGCTATATTCATTATACAGATATATTTATGGGTTGACCTAGTTTTTTATGTACAGGTATCTGTTTTTATGATAAAACTCATGAACCTATCATTCAAATCTCTATATATGGATTTTCAAAGCTTAAAGGGTTGGTCCTAAACTATTAATTAAACACCCTGTTCTGTTTAATAAAACATAGTTTCAGTCACATTGTCTGTAGTTAATATCATTGCTTCCAGAGAAAAGTTTTTTCATGAATATTTGTGGTGGTATAGGTGATGCTGATTTAGACGGTTTCAGATTACTGATTTAAAATTATGTAAATTAGACATTAAACTGCAATCAGACAGGGTGGGGGCCCATAAAGCTAATTTCCCCCCTTTTGTATAATTCTACGCTCATCTGGAGTGATATCTAGTATCCACCCAGATCATGGGTGTGACTGTGATTCGTCTAGTTATCTGTCACATAGTAATGTGAGCTGTAATCACGTAATCAGTGAGCTGGATGCAATCCTACCTGGAGGGGAGAGAGCAGATGGTGGAGGTAAACGGTACCCTATCCCCCCCCTCACAGTAAACTGTGGTGTTCCACAAGGAAGCATACTAGGTCCGCTACTGTTCCTAATTTATGCAAATGACATGTCGTCAGCTTGTGACTGCAACTTGTTCCTGTTTGCGGACGACTCAGCCCTGCTGGTCTCTGACAAGAACAAATTACAGGTTGAAAAAACCCTCAGCTCAGAACTAAGCAAAATCTGCATATGGCTCGCTGATAACAAACTATCATTACACATGGGCAAAACAGAGTCCATTCTCTTCGGTTCAAATAACAAACTCAGCAAGACCGACGGCTTCTCAGTTACAGTGGGTGACAATATTGTCACAAGGAAAGAAGATATTACCTACCTGGGTTCCATCCTAGAGGCAAATCTTTCCTGTGACAAAATGGCATCCAATGTAATAAAAAAAGTCAACCAACGAACTCGTTTCTTGTACCGGATCTCCTCACTGGTAAACAAGAATACCCTGAAGACTCTAGCAGGAGCACTCATTCAAGGGTACTACGACTATGCTTGCACCTCATGGTACCAAAGCACCTCAAAGGCGCTAAAAACAAAATTACAAACATCTCAAAACAAACTGGTCAGACTACTGCTTGACCTTACTCCTAGAACCCACCTCACCCCTGCCCACTTTGACAACCTAGGATGGCTTAGAGTAGACGACAGAGTACAGCAACTTGCAATGGGCCTGGTCTACAAGATACACTACACGACCAAGGTACCCATGTACATGACTAAATACTTCCCAAAGGTCAGTGAATACCACGATCACAACACCAGAGGGAGCTCCACAAATCATGTTAAACCCAGATTCGGCTCAAACAAGGGACTAAACACGTTTCGCAATTATGCCACATCAATGTGGAACGCCCTACCCAAAGCTGTAAAGGAATGTGAATCACTACCCACTTTCAAAAACACTCTCAAAAAACACCTAAGGGAGACTGCAACTCGAAACTGGCCCCTGTAAATGTCCGAACACAACCCCCGCCAACACCCCCCCCCCCCCCCACTCCTACCCCCCCCCCCCCCCCCCCCCCCCCCCCCCCCCCAACCACCTCCAATGTACAGTCCCACCCCCACCTACCCAATCCAATGTACAGTTTCTACGCCTAATGTATATACTCTTTTCTTTCTGGACTCTTTTTGTATCACAAATACAGTACTGTAATTGCAAATCTGGTATGTCATAAATGTATAGATGTAGCAGTACTGTCTATCTGTATGTCATGTATGTCATATATGTTACGATGAATTGGAAATGGGGGACCCTGGTGGAAACAAGACGCAAGTCTTTCTCTGGTCTGCATCCCCTTAACAATTGTATGTATTGAGCTGTACTGCACTGTACCCATTCTGCAATCTGTTAATAAAGTTTTCATTCATTCATTCATTCATACACTGGCGCACAACAAAGAAAAAAATTAAAAGAAAAGATAATCCCAATTTGGCCACTAAGAGGCAGTGTTGTATCAGTGATTAAGAGGCAGCGTTGTATCAGTGATTAAGAGGCAGCGTTGTATCAGTGATTATGACACATGATGAATGAATGAATGAATGAATGAATGAATGAATGAATGAATGAATGAATGAATGAATGAATGAATGAATGAATGAATAAATGAATGAATGAATGAATGAATGAATGAATGAATGAATGAATGAATGAATGAATGAAAACTTTATTTAACAGATTGCAGAATGGGTACAATACAGTACGGCTCAATACATACAATTGTTAAGGGGATGCAGATATAGTATGGTATATATGGTAGTGTTCTAAGTGTTTAAAGTGTCTTAAGTGAATGTTAAAGGTGAGTGTGTGGATGTGTGCAATGAATGTAGATGGATGGGTTAGTGTTGCATATTGTAACATTTGTGGTTTCCAAGGTTATAAGACGACTCCCGAGGCAGGTTGGTAGTTTTCAGTGCAAGTCTTTATTCACAGTTCTCCATTACAGCCCAGGTTGCAGTATCAGACTCATTGCTACCATTTCCATTGCCCCAAGAGAGTGCACGCTGGGTGTGCCACCCGCGTGAACACTTTGGGCAACCAACATGTACTTCCGCGTTTCTCTGATTGGCCAGCGTTGGCCAGCGCTCTCCCGTTTACCCCCTCATGAGCCACGTGAAACACTGCAGACCACTGATTGGTCAGAAGAGAGACGCGTCACTCGTTGGAGGCTCTCCACCAAAACAGAAAGCCGCCATCTTTAATGTCTCGTATTTGCAGCAGGAACAAGTGCAATAAACAAAAAAGGATACAGTCACTGTGTATTCTGCCTCATTTATTGATGAAACATCAATAAATCACCAACGCTTCCTCGTATTAGCTAGAGTTCTTATCCAGGCTGGGCTGCTTTCATGGCGCTTTCACCCGAGGAGACCTAGACGAGAACCGTGTGGACATGTACACTGGATTAATCTACCCGACGACTGCATAGCCCTTTGCGGCTGGATTATATTTGCTTTGGTCCTGTGATTTATGGAGCGGAGAATCGCCGACGCTTACACGTGTTGGATTTACCCCGCGAGGAGCCAAGTCGAGTCGGCGCCTCAGAGAGCCTGAGGCCGGCTAGCTTTCTTCACTGTGGAGCTACAGTCTACGGAGAACAGCTGTATTCGTCTGTGGATCAAGAGGCTATTGCACCGTCTCCTGTACTTGGAGTCTCCTTAGTCATCGTTGACCAGACTCTCTACTACCGACAGATCCTCTACCCCTGCTGGCTTACAACCAGGGGGACCCTTCCAGTATCTCCCGCTATATATTACTAGTGTACCATAGATATAATTCCCTAAGATTCAGGTTGTATAATTACCTCCTGCGTAACCAGAGAATGGACATTCATTGTTGATTTGCCTACGCACATTCCTTTGCCTTACAAGTGCATTCAAAGTATAATAGAGAAGTATTATGTACCTTTTGCTGCAATAAATACTTAAAGACAACTTTGTATAGAACCGGTTCATTGTGGGAAGTGTTCATTATATTTAGATATCATGTACTGTATGGCCAGTAATTAAAGTACATAAAGCGGTAGTGGTTTAATGATACCATACTTATCAATACAGTCAGGGAATTGTACCCCTCAGTTACAAATAGGCTATACAAACTAAAGTACAAAATGCAAACAATGGGGTACAAAATGCAAAAATTAGGTGCAGTGCAAATCTTTTTGTAATAAATAGATTAAAATATATAGTGTTGGTAGTATGGTATATATGGTAGTATAGTATGGTATATATGGTAGTGTTCTAAGTGTTTAAAGTGTCTTAAGTGAATGTTAAAGGTGAGTGTGTGGATGTGTGCAATGAATGTAGATGGATGGGTTAGTGTTGCATATTGTAACATTTGTGGTTTCCAAGGTTATAAGACGACTCCCGAGGCAGGTTGGTAGTTTTCAGTGCAAGTCTTTATTCACAGTTCTCCATTACAGCCCAGGTTGCAGTATCAGACTCATTGCTACCATTTCCATTGCCCCAAGAGAGTGCACGCTGGGTGCGCCACCCGCATGAACACTTTGGGCAACCAACATGTACTTCCGCGTTTCTCTGATTGGCCAGCGTTGGCCAGCGCTCTCCCGTTTACCCCCTCATGAGCCACGTGAAACACTGCAGACCACTGATTGGTCAGAAGAGAGACGCGTCACTCGTTGGAGGCTCTCCACCAAAACAGAAAGCCGCCATCTTTAATGTCTCGTATTTGCAGCAGGAACAAGTGCAATAAACAAAAAAGGATACAGTCACTGTGTATTCTGCCTCATTTATTGATGAAACAAAACCGACATCAACACAATTTGCCACCGAGCGGAGAGTTTAGTCTCACAAAAAGATTTCTGACTTGTTTGATTGATTGAAAACTTTATTAACAGATTGCAGAATGGGTACAGTACAGTACAGCTCAATACATACAATTGTTAAGGGGATGCAGACCAGAGAAAGACTTTCGTCTTGTTTACATCAGGGTCCCCCATTTTCAATTCATCGTACAAGCTTGTTAAGCTTGTTGTTGTTAGGTTAGGTGCTAATGTTGTGCTAGCGTTTTAGCATGGCTATCGTACATAGCGTGATCAATATAACTCGCTATTGATTGTTTGTACTAGTAACTAATGGTTAATGCTAGTAGAATAGACACAACGTGAGGTAATCACCATCCATTTTAAACCGGTTATTACCTATAACGTTAGCAGATAGACGCAAGACTGGTGCCGTTACAGCTTGTTAGCTTAATGCTAACGTTAACGTTAGAAGATACACGAGAGCCTAGGTAACGTTAAAGCAATGAGAGGTAGCGTTAGCAGAATAGACACAACGAGAGTCTCGTTAATGTTATTATTGATTGAATGAAAACTGTGTTTTACTCTGGCTTGCGCCTAGCTCGCGGACATAAGTTAGCTATGCTGGAGCTCTCAGCTGTACACCAGCGGCCCCAGCTTGTTAGCTTAATGCTAACGTTAACGTTAGCAGATAGACACAAGAGCCTAGGTAACGTTAAAGCAATGAGAGGTAGCGTTAGCAGAATAGACACAACAAGAGTTAATGTTATTATTGATTGAATGAAAACTGTGTTTTACTCTGGCTTGCGCCTAGCTCGCGTACATAGCTATGCTGGAGCTCTCAGCTGTACACCAGCGGCCCCAGCTTGTTAGCTTAATGCTAACGTTAACGTTAGCAGATAGACACGAGAGCCTAGGTAACGTTAAAGCAATGAAAGGTAGCGTTAGCAGAATAGACACAACGAGAGTCTCGTTAATGTTATTATTGATTGAATGAAAACTGTGTTTTACTCTGGCTTGCGCCTAGCTCGCGTACATAGCTATGCTGGAGCTCTCAGCTGTACACAGGGAGACAAGTACGAAATGCGCGAAATGCGCATGCGCGCGTTACCGGCGTAGGGGGAAAACGAGCGTAGAGGGCTGGCCGATCGCTGGCCAATCAGAGAAACGCGGAGGTACATGTTGGTTGCCGAAAGTGTTCATGCGCCCCACCCACCTATACCTCCCCAGGTCGCGTGTATGCCTTCGACGACGGAACTGCATTTCCGTGTTCGAGTTTTGCGCTCTGATTGGCCAGGTCGTGTGGGACAGCAAGTTCTGCGCCTATTTCCGGGTCTAACAGCCTGCAAACTACCTGGCGTTCTATCGCCATGCTCTAAGACAAGCTCTAACCTTAACCAACTTCGAAAGAGTGCCTAAGCTTAACCGTCGGAATCAGGGCAGGCGTTCTATCGCCATGCTCTAAGACAAACTCTAACCTTAACCTACTTCGAAAGAGCGCCTAAGCTTAACCATTGTAGAAACTTGCGGTCCCACGATTGGGCGTACATGTCACATGACCAGAAATGACCTGGGCAATCAGAGACGCGGAAATGCAGTTATGTTGTAGAAGGCATTCAGGCCCCCAGGTCAGCCCGTGCACTTTTTACTCTGTCAACCGGGGCTTTAGCCCCGGATGTTTTTCTCCTAGCCCCGGATCTAAAAAAAAAAAAAAAATCATTTTTTTTTATGGCAGCATCCCCATTGTCTGTGCTGAATGTTTGTTAGTGTTTGGTATTTTTCTTTGGTTTTTAGTATTTTTAAACATCGATTTTTAGCAAGTAGTAGTTTTCATTTGATCCTATATAATTTTTTCATTCACCGATTTGTGGACTTTTTTTTTGTGTCTTGAAAGGCGCATTATAAATCAAATGCATTATTATTATTATTATTATCATCCAGGAGGGAAAAGACACTTTGGATAGTAGGGACTGCATCTCTGCCTGTCCTGGCCAGGAAACACTTTGCAACTGTGATCTCCTCTGGCAGTAGTTGGATATTGTAATGTGTGGCGAAGGGTTGCAGAAATTCCACTGAGAGAAACTGGTCTGAGGCTGGATAACATGCCTGTATGCCTCTCATACGTTGTTCTCCAACTCATGAGAACCTGCTCTCAAGCTCTTGCAGCATTCTGTCGAGGACTGGATAGAACAGTCTCTGTCTCAGCTGATCTCCATGAGGTCTGAGCTTGTGCCACAAGATGACTCAACTACATACTCGTCCATCCTTTTCTGCTTCCTCCTTTGGCTGGTAGTATGTTCCTCAATCCCAAGGCCATTACATATGGCCTTTGTCCTGTCATACATGTCCACTGCCATCTCTGAGGTGCGATAACCTTTTAGTGTGTCCTGCACTGTGCTTTTAAATAGTACAGATAGGTATTGAAGATGTGCACTTTAACGCAGCAGCACCTGGAGCCATTCATACCCATGTCCAGTGTCCACTGACAAAGACATGCTCATGATACTGTGATAAGCTTTAATCGAACCCTGGTTCATTTCCTCGGATAGTCCAGTTGGTTTGGGGTGGTGTGAAAGCTCATTCACTCTTGCAAGTGAACCCTGCTGCGGTTCATTTGAGATGTGAATGCAAAGCGGACCAAAGGCAGGAAAAGACCCCAAAATCTAATATTTTTTTATGAGAAGACTGAAACATTATGTATATAATTTTTTCGATTGCTTATAAGCACGGTTTTGAAAACAGGGCCCGGTGTTTCAAAACACTACACACAATTAGCACAACCACACACACAATTATCAGAACACCTCAGAGCTCTTTCAGATTCAAAGTTTTGTACATTTTGTACATAGTCAGTACTGCTACATCTAGACATTTGTTACGTTCTGGACACCGACCTCGGTCGGTGACCACCCACATTCCTGGCATATGTCACTGGGCTTGTCACCTGTCATTTCCCTGTCAATTAGTGCTGTCACTTAGGGGTGGTTCCTGATTGGCTGTCACGGGGGTGTGTGTGGAATGTTGGTATTTGGTGTCTATGTAACATACCTCTCTTCTGCTTGTCCATTGTCAGGTCTTCACTAATTGCGTTCGGGGATAACGTGGACGGTTCTACTCTGGACCTCCAATAAGCTCCCATTTACCTTATTTTCCACTTGTGCTATTAGCACTTGTTCTCTCTTAGAATTTACTCTGTGTTCTTACTATTAAAGTCGAACCTGTTCAAGAGTAAACACTCTCTGTCTCTGTGATTGCCTTCACCCATTGGAATTCACCTACCTGCATTCTGACAGAAGACCTGACCATCAGAATTCCATGGAGGCCATCATGGAGATGCTCCGGACGCAGGGAGCAGCCCAGACACGGATGGAGGAACATCAGCAGCTGGTCAGCGCCGAGTTAATCCGACTCAATGGGGTCGTCGGATCATCCCAAGCGGTGGCGCAGTCGGCGTTGGCCACAGCCCGACAAGCCCAAGAAGGAGTGGCTGGTGTTCAGTCGGCGGCGGGAGAAGCAGCGCTCCACGCAGAGGAGAGTCGGGGGGTGTTCGGGGTCCAGGAGCGGTCCCGCGAACCACATCTGCAGGCGCCCGCTCGCTATGACGGATCACCGGATGGTTGTCGGGAATTCATCACCCAGTGTCTACTCGTTTTCCGGCTGCAACCACGATCATTTCCATCGGAGACAGCGCAGGTAGCGTATATTATCACACTGCTCACCGGTCAAGCTCTCTCCTGGGCTACGGCAGAATTAGAGGCAGGGGCGATAATCTGCGACAGTCTGGACGCCTTTACCCGGGAATTGAGAAGAGTATTCGATACTTCCCGGGTACTCTCGATCTTCGAGGCTGGTGGTCGTCTTCTCGACTGCCGGCAGGGCCTCCGCACGGTCGCAGCTTATGCTATCAATTTTCGGATCTTGGCTCGGGAGACAGCTTGGGCGGAGAACGTCTGCGTGGTTCTGTTCGTCAGGGGACTCTCAGCGCGGATGCGAGATGCGCTCTCCGCGCGTGAGATCCCCGAGCAGCTGGAAGTGCTGATCAACACCACCATCAAGATGGACAATCGGCACCGGGAGAGGGAGAAGGAGCATGTCAACAACACCCAGCCCCAGGTATGTTTTCCTTCTTCTCCTGGTGTTGATAATTCCATGCATTACACGAGTGGGTGATGAATCCATGCAGCTTGGAGCGCTGTCGCTCTCGGACGACGAGAGGCAGCGCTTCATCAAAGAGCGACGCTGCTTCCGGTGCGGCCGCAACGGTCACCGCTTCGGCAGCTGTCGGGTCCAGGCTGTATCGGCTCGGCGCCAATCGGGGATGGAAGGTGCGCCGTCGGGCTTCGAAAAGGCGCCAGCAGGTGGGCTCATTCCTGCCAAAACCACGGATTCTCGAACATTTTTTGAGGTGGCGATCAACTGTGGGGGTGAAGGGTGGGGAGTGGGAATGGGTTACTTTTTTTGTCATATTTTCCCCCTATTCTGTCATGGTGTTGGGTCATCCCTGGTTGTCGTCATGTGTTCGTGTCATTAATTGGAGCACGGGCGAACTCTCAACGGCGGCCGACGTCAAGTCGATCGTCAGCGGGAGTTTGCCCAAACCCTTGTCTCCCCCCCCCTCTTCTCTTTTGTCTCCTCCCTCTTTCTCCAGGATGGTGGGGAGCGTGGCAGATTCTGATCGACCCTCTAATCCCGATTTAATAGGGGTGCCTGAGATCTATTGGGACCTGGCGGACGTTTTTAGCAAGACGCGTGCTAAAGCACTTCCGCCTCATAGATCATACGACTGTCCCATTAATCTTCTACCCGGTACCTCCCCGCCTCGCGGGCGAATGTTCTCTCTCTCACGCCCCGAAACCTTGGCCATGAGTGGAAGACTGCATTTAACACACCCAATGGGCACTATGAGTATTTGGTCATGCCCTTTGGTTTGGCTAATGCTCCGGCAGTCTTCCAAGCCCTGGTTAACGACGTGCTGCGAGACTTGATTGGGGTGTCGGTGTTTGTCTACTTAGATGATATCCTGATTTTTTCTCGCGATATGGTGCAACACCAAATGCACGTTCGGGAGGTGCTAGACCGTCTCCTCAAGCATCAACTATTCGTTAAGGCTGAGAAGTGTGTGTTTCACACGGACACCGTGTCCTTCCTGGGCTTTGTGTTGACGAAGGGCGATCTGCGCATGGATCCAGCCAAGGTGAGTGCAGTTTTGGACTGGCCACGGCCTTCGTCGCTCAAGGGGTTACAACGGTTTTTGGGCTTTGCAAATTTTTACAGGCGCTTTATTCGCAATTTTAGCGCCTTAGCCAATCCCTTAACAGCTCTCACTAAAGCCTCTCTCCCTGGCTTTGAATGGTCGCCTAGGGCTGAGTCGGCCTTCTGCGATCTTAAACGTCGTTTTACATCCGCTCCTGTATTGATCCGCCATGACGCGGAGGTTCCGTTCATTGTGGAGGTGGATGCCTCTGACGTCGCAGTGGGGGGGGTGCTCTCTCAGAGATGCTTAAAGGATGGGAAAGTGCACCCGTGTGCTTTTTTTTCTCGCCGTCTGTCACCAGCCGAGCGTAATTACGACGTGGGTAATCAGGAGTTATTGGCGATCAAATTGGCACTGGAGGAGTGGAGACATTGGTTAGAGGGGGCGGCACATCCTTTCATTATTTGGACTGATCATAAGAACTTGGCTTACATCCAAGGGGCTAAACGCCTTAACGCTCGCCAGGCCAGGTGGACGTTGTTCTTCACACGATTTCGATATACCATCTCCTATAGACCCGGCTCCAAGAATATCAAACCTGACGCGTTGTCGCGCCAGTTTGATCTTCCTGGTCGGGAGGAGCAGCCCCATCCCATTATTCCACCGGCCTTGATTTTGGCACCCGTGTCTTGGGGCATAGAGAAGGTGGTAAGGTCGGCGCTAACGCGGGAGCCCGGTCCTGGTGGGGGTCCTCCGGGACGGTCGTATGTTCCCAAGGTGGCGCGCTCACGCTTGCTACAGTGGGCACATGCGTCATCCCTCACCAGCCACCCAGGGGCAACCAGGACCCTGGAATTTATCCGTAGGAGGTTCTGGTGGCCGACAGTGGAGGGGGATACGCGTTCCTTTGTGGCGGCCTGTCCGGTGTGCGCACGTAGTAAGACCTCTCGACGGGCACCGGCGGGTCTCCTCCGACCACTTCCTATTCCTAAACGACCCTGGTCACACATATCTCTGGACTTTATTTCTGGTCTTCCCCTTTCGGACGGATTCACCACCATCTTGGTGGTGGTGGATCGGTTCTCTAAGGCGGCTCACTTTGTCCCTCTCCCCAAGCTTCCTTCGGCCCGGGAGACTGCTGATTTAATTATACAGCAGGTCCACGGGCTGCCAGTAGATATCGTGTCGGACCGGGGTCCTCAGTTCGCCTCCAGGTTCTGGAAGGCGTTTGCCGCCGGCCTCGGCGCCTCTGTCAGTCTGTCGTCTGGGTTCCATCCACAGTCGAACGGGCAGACGGAGAGGGTCAACCAGGATTTGGAGGGGGTCTTGAGATGTTACGTTGCCGGTAGTCCGGCAACGTGGAGTAGGAGGTTGGCTTGGGCTGAGTACGCGCATAATACCCTTCTCTCCTCTTCTACCGGTATGTCTCCCTTTCAGTGCCAGTATGGTTTTCAACCTCCTCTGTTTCCCGAGCAGGAGCAGGAGGCGGAGGTGCCCTCAGCCCAGGCACATGTGGCTCGCTGTCGCAGGACGTGGAAACAGGTTCGGAAGGCGCTACAGAAGGTTTCGGTTAGTACCCAACGGCAGGCTAACCGTAAGCGTCGTCCGGCTCCAGTTTACCGTCCAGGGCAGCGGGTTTGGCTTTCCACCCGGGATCTCCCTCTCCGGGTGGAATCCAAGAAGCTGGCTCCTCGCTTTATAGGACCATTTAAAGTGATTCATCGGGTTAATCCAGTGGCTTACAAGCTACGACTTCCGAGCTCTATGAGGGTTCATCCGACGTTTCATGTGTCCCTGTTGAAGCCATTCCTCTCATCGCCCTTGGCCCCGCCACTGCCTGTGGTTCCTCCGCCCCGGTTTATTGGCGGTCAACCCATTTACACGGTGCGGAGGATACTGGGTTGTAGGCGGAGGGGTAGGGGGTTTCAGTTCTTGGTGGATTGGGAGGGGTACGGGATAGAAGAGCGTTCTTGGGTGCCTCAAAGGGATATTTTAGATCCCAGCCTGATCGTTGATTTCCGGCGGCTGAATCCCGAGGCTCCTAGGTGAACGTCTGGTGCCGTTCGTCGGGGGAGGGTACTGTTACGTTCTGGACACCGACCTCGGTCGGTGACCACCCACATTCCTGGCATATGTCACTGGGCTTGTCACCTGTCATTTCCCTGTCAATTAGTGCTGTCACTTAGGGGTGGTTCCTGATTGGCTGTCACGGGGGTGTGTGTGGAATGTTGGTATTTGGTGTCTATGTAACATACCTCTCTTCTGCTTGTCCATTGTCAGGTCTTCACTAATTGCGTTCGGGGATAACGCGGACGGTTCTACTCTGGACCTCCAATAAGCTCCCATTTACCTTATTTTCCACTTGTGCTATTAGCACTTGTTCTCTCTTAGAATTTACTCTGTGTTCTTACTATTAAAGTCGAACCTGTTCAAGAGTAAACACTCTCTGTCTCTGTGATTGCCTTCACCCATTGGAATTCACCTACCTGCATTCTGACAGACATTTATGACATACCAGATTTTGAACTTGTGGTAGGCCTAGACATTTTCAATTCATCGTCTTGTTTACATCAGGGTCCCCCATTTTCAATTCATGATAACATATATGACATACAGGTAGACAGATACAGTACTGCTACATCTAGACATTTATGACATACCAGATTTACAAATACAGTACTGTTTGTGATACAAAACGAGTCCAGAAAAGAGAGGCTATACATTTGACGTAGAAACTGTACATTGGAGGAGGTTGGGTGGGTGGGGGGGACTACATTGCTTCTTCTAAGTGTCTATATGCTTTTTTTGTCAGTATTTACTGGCTTTCAAAAAAATAACATCTTGTTGCTTGTCTAGTTAGGCATTAACTGTGTTAATCTAAATGTTACATTGTAACTGTCTAAAGCATTAACTGGGTTAATCAGAAACTGTACATATTTGTAACGTTATAGGTTTATTCACATAACGTTATTTCACGCGACGCGTTCAACTTGTTTACACTCCCCACTTACGCTAACTGTACCATGACGCTCAACCAATCAGAGAGGGGTCTGCAGAAATGGAGTTCAACCAATCAGAGAGGGGTCTGCAGAAATGCGGCTACGAAATGTAGAGACGCAGAAAGCGTCCTGTAACCGAATGCCATCTGCCTCGCCATTGGCTTCGGCCTGCCCGGTCCGTGTACGTTTTGATAGTTCGTTTTTCGTTTCAAACGGGAAAAAAAATGGAAATACGAGGTGTTTTCCTATTTCCGTTTTAAACCAAAATCGAAAAAACGAGGAAAAACTGAAATACGGAGCTGTTTTTCGTATTTTGGTGTCAGAATCAAATGAAAAAAGGAGTAAATAATGGGCCAATGTTTGTTTTTGCCCATTCCTTATTTCGTTATTCCGTTTTGATTTGAAGAATGAAAAACGGAACCGTGTGACAACTACATTTTAGTAAACGCCAAGCAGGGATAACGTTGAATGAATGAAAACTTTATTTAACAGATTGCAGAATGGGTACAATACAGTACGGCTCAATACATACAATTGTTAAGGCGATGCAGACCTGAGAAAGACGTTTGTCTTGTTTCCATCAGGGTCCCCCATTTTCAATTCATATAGATACGTTATGAATAAATACATAAATAAATGCATAGGCCTACATAGATATTTTTTGTTTTGTGCATTTCATTTAGACTTGATATTTTATGTGAAGTAATAGTAATAGCCTAATAATGGAAATAGCCTGTGTGGTCCGTCCCAAATAGTGTTGTCTAAACGCACGTTACGTTCCTGTTTGCGGACGACTCAGCCCTGCTGGTCTCTGACAAGAACAAGTTACAGGTTGAAAAAACCCTCAGCTCGGAACTAGGCAGAATCTGCACCTGGCTCGTGATAACAAACTATCATTACACATGGGCAAAACAGAGTCCATTCTCTTCGGTTCAAATAACAAACTCAGCAAGACCGACGGCTTCTCAGTTACAGTGGGTGACAATATTGTCACAAGGAAAGATGAAATTACCTACCTGGGTTCCATCCTAGAGGCTAATCTTTCCTGTGACAAAATGGCATCCAATGTAATAAAAAAAAGTCAACCAACGAACTGGATTCTTGTACCGGATCTCCTCTCTGGTAAACAAGAATACCCGGAAGACTCTGGCAGGAGCACTCATTCAGGGGTACTACGACTATGCTTGCACCTCATGGTACCAAAGCACCTCAAAGGCGCTAAAAACAAAATTACAAACATCTCAAAACAAACTGGTCAGACTACTGCTTGACCTTACTCCTAGAACCCACCTCACCCCTGCCCACTTTGACAACCTAGGATGGCTTAGAGTAGACGACAGAGTACAGCAACTTGCAATGGGCCTGGTCTACAAGATACACTACACGACCAAGGTACCCATGTCAAAATACTTCCCAAAGGTCAGTGAATACCACGATCACAACACCAGAGGGAGCTCCACAAATCATGTTAAACCCAGATTCGGCTCAAATAAGGGACTAAACACGTTTCGCAATTATGCCACATCAATGTGGAACGCCCTACCCAAAGCTGTAAAGGAATGTGGATCACTACCCACTTTCAAAACCTCTCTCAAGGGACACCTACGGAGACTGCAATTCAACACTGGCCCCTGTAAATATCCTAACCCAACCCCCTCCAATGTACAGTCATTTACCTAGTATGGTTTTGTCAATAGTCCAATGTACAATTTTGTTTGTTTGTACAGTGTCTCCCCCCCCCCCTCAATGTACAGTTTTGCTTGTTTATACAGTGTGCCCCCCCCCCCCCCCCCCCCCCCCCCAACCACCTCCAATGTAGATTACCCAGTATGGTTGTCAATATCCCAGTGTACCCAACCCCCCCCACCCAACCTCCTCCAATGTACAGTTTCTACGTCATATGTATATACTCCCTTTTCCTGACTCCTTCTGTATCACAAACAGTACTGTATTTGCAAATCTGGTATGTCATAAATGTATAGATGTAGCAGTACTGACTATCTGTATGTCATGTATGTCATATTATGTCCTGATGAATTGAAAATGGGGGACCCTGATGTAAACAAGACGAAAGTCTTTCTCTGGTCTGCATCCCCTTAACAATTGTGTGTATTGAGCTGTACTGTATTGTACCCATTCTGCAATCTGTTAATAAAGTTTTCAATCAATCAATCAATCAAAACCCAACAGATAACACTATTTGGAACGGACCACAAAGGCTATTTCCATGTAGGCGGCTATTACTTCACATAAAATATCATGTCTAAATGAAATGCACAAAACAAAAAATGTATGTATCATAACGTTACCCTGGTATAGATCTGTATCATGCATGTATTTTATTCATAACGTTATACATATTAGTTAACGTTGGTTAGATCGTGCATGGTGTTTACATTGAAAATGTACTTGTCACGTGGTTCCGTTCTCCATTCTTCACATAAAAAAGGAATAACGAAATAAGGAATGGCCAAAAACCAAAATTGGCCCATTATTTACTCCTTTAAAAAAAAATCTGACACCAAAGCTCCGTATTTCTGTTTTTCCCCGTTTTTTCGAGTTTGGTTTTAAACGGAAATAGGAAAACACCTCGTATTTCCGTTCTTTTTTCGTTTGGTCGTATTTCCGTTTGAAATGAAAAACGAACTATCAAAACGTACACGGACCGTGTGCGTGTGTGTGTGGAGAGGGAGGGACAAGGGGGACGGCTCACAACCACAGTGAGGAAGCAACAAGAACTGCAAACGAACGAGCTGGAGGCTTCAGCCATGTCAGTTTGCTCTGCCGTGGACAAACGATGATAAGGGGGAAACCATGGCCTTGTCACTGAGCGGAGACGACGAGGATTATGAATCCGATTCAGAACAGGTCAGAGCACAGATATTTCTTTGTATTTCCTCCCAGCCAGCATGCTGTTGTCGCTTTGTCAACGTGTGGTGTGACTCAGTAATCCCGCTGAATAGAATGCTGTTTCCCCCCTCTCCCTCTAATCACCTTCTGTCTCTTCATTTCTACCCATGTCTACAGTAGGTAGCAAGGAATGGAGATCTGCTCAGATAGTCTGAAAACCTTCATCTCAAGTATCCATACCTCTTTTTCTAGCGAGTGGCTTATTGTTATGAATGAAGAGTTTGAGTTGCTCATCTAAAGAAATTCCTTGATCTGCCACAGCCATATTATTTCACCAGTGAGCGATGATTCTGTAATCTTCCATTTTAGCCAATATTGACCCATTTATTATCACATTGTTTGTAGCAGACATACCTATGTGACTGAACAATCTAACCTTAAAGAGCCAATTTAGATATATTTTAAGCCCTTACAAAAGTATACTCTATATTGCAATTTGTAAATATATATATATAAAATAAACAAATACAAGTCCACCAACAATAAACTAGTGGAAGTGGCTTAGCAGCATCTCTACATATTTGCCCCAATTAAGAATGCAAGGATCTATGAATATAGTATGCAACTTTGCCACACGCTCCCATTGATGCACGCAATAATTTCAAATCGGCAGCTTATTCTTTCAAGACATGTCAATACCTACTCAGCTTTCTGCATATATGCTGAAGGTAAATGTGCCAAGTTACCACATATTGGACCATGATAGGTTCAACCTATTAATGACGTCATACATGCAACTCAGATTTCAGGGAAGTACAGGGGAAGAATGTGCAAAAGGTGCTCTGGTGACAAGTTCTGCACAAACAACAATCTGTACACAGTCAAAGTCATGCCTCCAAAAGGAAAAAACGTTTTTGAGTGGAGGGAATCTTTAACTACCCCAGGGTCTGACCTCTCAGGATATACCCAGATGAAGTCCCCACTCCTCAACCTAACAAGACACTACTCTCTAGTCTCTTTACTTCCTTGCAAAAGTTGTGATTTATACATTAAAACCCCACTTTTCCCCCCATTTTGGTTTCTCAAACTTCCCCTACGCTGTACCTTTAAGAGGGCTTTAGGCAATGTTGTTGAGCAGGAACTGAGGAGGGGGATGGGGAGAGGGAACAATGAGCAGCTCTTACTGCACTTTACCGCTTCTGCCTGCTGGACTACTTTACTAGGCCACTTCCACACACATGCCTCCCCACAAACATGCACTTGACCGGTTGGGATTCAAGGTGGGGGGCTGATCTGTGTCGACCTGAGAGCTGTTAGGTTATAGCCTACAGACAATTCATGAGAACTTACTCATACTAGCATGATTCAACGGATGACAAATCAGCTCCTCGTGCTTACACAATTCTTTCGCCTACATCCCGTCGTCTGCACACATCCACTAACAATCTGTTCATCGGGGGTTGTTTTTTGAGTTCTTTCTCTGGTACATCGGTGGAGATGTCACCTTTCCCTCCTCTCGTGTGGTGTACTAGTCCAGTGGTTCCAACCGTTATTCATGTGTGACCCCCTGAGACAAGAGATATGTGTATTCGTGATCCACACACAAATAATATTGTCAGCGTAGACAGGATGGTGAATTAATGAATGATTTTTCTTTTCCCCTTTTCAGATAATTTCACTTGATTAATAATAATTGTAGGAGGGCCATAGACCCCCCCCCCCCACACACACACTTTAATCCATGCCGAAACTGAGTCTAAAGACGGCATTAAAATATTGGCCCTAATGTTTTGGTTCGTAGACCTAGAGAAACCAATCTCAAATTCTTGCCACATTAGTCGACCAGCTGTTCTTGGCTTTGCGGACTACCTGCACTAAAAGAAGACATACTGTTTTGTTACTGATACTGTATCAGATAGGAATCATACAATCTCAGCACATTAAACAGTATTGGTTAAAACAGCATCAAAGCCTTGTTCTCGTAATGGAAGTGAATGAGATTTTAAGAACACATTTTTCTATCAAGTCAAACAATAAATATTCTCTATTGGAGACACGCATGTGTGAGATGTGTCTACATGCATAGTACATTATTTGTCTATCATAGGTTCTGAAAGGGTTACAATCTTTATTGAAAACTGGCTCATATATTATTTTCACTAACATAGTTCAAAGGTCCCCAATAATAGTAGATATTAGAATAGCAGCAGCAGTTTCAGATGAGGCTGAGAATATTATGACACAAACATACTTCAGCATTGTGCAATATTGATATAGTCATAGCTCCTCTAGTTTCAACACGTCCTCTGATGTCTCCATCCCACATTTCCATGATAGTCCATCAGATTTTATGCAAACTGTCAACATTAATTTTACGGTCTTGTGTCATCAGTAGCACTCAAATCATACTGTGCATTGTAGTTTAGAATGAAATGGCCTTGAAGATGGTCATTGTTGAGACAAAGATAAAGGTTATCTAAAATGTCTTTCTATAAACCACATCAGGAATAAGGTGATCTGGTAAACACAGAGCAACATGTATTAGTTACCCAGTAGTATATTTGAGGCCATTGTTTCTTTAACATAGAGTTGTTTTTAATGGCTATATCCTCTCAGTAATGGAGCGTTACATAAGGACTGTGTGGCAGGACACTGTTTGTTTTCTTTTTAATCTTGAGGTGTGGACGGCTATTCACGACATATTCACGGGCCATTTTGCTTTTATGTCATGCTCAGGATGGGATTCCTTTCCACCCTGTTCCCAGATAGGGAGGGGTGCACCAATACCAATACTGGTATGAGCTGTTTGGCAGAGACAACCAGACTCAAATAGAATGACTTATCCCCTAAGAACCACATGTAACGGGCCAGAAATAAAAGTCAAAGCGACTTGATTTTTGTCACACAGAAGATTGTTATTCTATCTCTAATGTAATAATAGGGATTATATTTGAATAATTATTTTCCAAAACCAAATGCCCAGAGACTAATGGTTTGAATCTACTGTTCAGAGTAAAACAAATGGATTGGTTCGGTGCTTGGTATTGGCAGATAGATGGAAGTCGTATCAGTATCTGCATTGAAAATATGGTATTTCCAGCCTTTTCATAATACGCAAAAATGTAACATCCATTACGGCACTTTTTTGTGATTCATTCCTTGAGAGGAAATGCCAGCTTTTCCTGAATGTGCTTTTTGGGTACCTCAAACCCTTCCCTACAAAGTGATAGTAAACATGTTATTCTTTGAAAAAGATATTCAGAGTTTTCATCATGTGTTCAGGCCCTATCTTGATATCGGACCAATACCGATGTGTAAAAAAACGGCCATATCGGCCGATATATCGTGCATCACTAGTCAAAACATTTCTTACTGCAGGCTCATCTTTATCTCAATAAGTGTAACTAAAATGTGTAAATTATACTTCCAATTCAAATCGATGCCTTGTCAATGTTAAGTTTCCAATGTTCTCTCTGAATGTAACATCCATAACGCTGGAATTGCCCAAATGTGTTGCCAAGGTAACCCTCCTCTCTGCAGTAACGGCTGCAGCAATGACTTGTGAGATGTTATTATTCATGTTTTATTTCCTGGTATTGTGTGACGTGGTGAATTTGAAAACTCCATTTGTGTGGTTAGGTTACATGATGATTTCTGATGTAGAAGCCGACAAAGACTTGAGGCTGTTTTGAGGGAGCAGTTGGACTAAGGAGTTGTGTTTCCGTCAACATAAATGAATGCATTGCTTTACCAAGCTGCACCTTCTCCTTCTCCAGCAGCGGGCAGCCAACCGGCCGAAGCCCAAGATGGGGACGTCTACAACGGCGGTCAAGCTGCCGTCCAACCGCAGCTCGTCCGGCGCCAGGCGCAGGAGGACGCGCTGCCGGAAGTGTGAGGCGTGCCTCCGGACAGAGTGTGGAGAGTGTCACTTCTGCAAGGACATGAAGAAGTTCGGAGGGCCGGGGCGAATGAAGCAGTCCTGCATCATGAGGCAGTGCATCGCGGTGAGTAGGCAGCGGTAACATTACAGAGACAGTTGGTAAAGTCAGCCATTTGTCCTGTACTAATACATAGGAAAGATTGATCAAATAAACAACATGATTACAGTACATGAGACCTCAAAAACCAAAAACTTAGATAAAGAATAGAATACCGGCGGTAGAATAGAAATACTTTATTTATCCCGAGGGAAATTCGGCAATAAAGCACCAGCATTTCAATGACTAGTCTCTGCGTACCTTTTGCTGTCCAATGAAAACTCAAAGACACATTATTACAATCTGTTATGAAGGAAAAAACATGTTTTATTTTATAATATTTTTTTCTGATTGTGTATTTGATCCTTGCAGCCGGTTCTCCCCCACACAGCGGTGTGTGTGGTGTGTAAGGAGGCAGGGAAGGAGGACACTCTGGAGGAGGAGGAGGACAAGTTCAACTTCATGCTCATGGAATGCTCCATCTGCAATGAGATTGTGCATCCCAACTGCCTCAAGGTAGGAAAAGACGAGCCGATGCTACCTGAGTCAGGTGACTTTACTTTGTGACTCACCTGTTTATTGTAATGTAAACCAGAATGCCAGGTCATCCTACTTACTGTAATGTGCCTGGTCATGCTACTGTCTTGCATGACTCAGAGGGTTGGACAGAAGTCTTAAAACACAACTGGATGAGTCACTGGTGTGGACTTCCTGTTTATGTTACACTAAACCAACAGATAACTTTTCTTTGCATTTAGAATCGGGCAACCTCTATTGCCTGGCAAGGTTATACCTAGATGAAATCATCTAATAGTAAAGATAGTATGAGTCCTAGTAGTCACATTGTAGCTAAGGGGCTACACAACCCTGACTGTATTGAGATATTATGTTAGATTAAACCACTACTAAAGAATATGCTAATGGCCAGACAGTATAAGTACACAAAATGGCGGACACTCTATTAACGGCGCGGGGACAGGGATACAAGTAGAACAAGCATTTTAATAGTCATAGCAACATACATAGTATATATCACGGTTCTCTTTTAATAATAGAATGTCAGTGCAACAAAGTCAGCGGTAACGATAGTTCCTATACTACGGATACTCGACCGGTGGAGCTCTGAATGGAGTGAGACGAAGCGAAGCGGTACAGGGAAAAGCAAGATGGTGGCTGGAGACGGTGGTTCTCTCTAGAGCTCCGGCTCCAGAGAAACTGTAGACTGGTGGGATAATCCTGTCGTCGCTGGGAGAAGGGGTCTCGTACGGAACCGGTCCTTGTATTCCTAGCGCCCGATGGCAGGGTTAATAGCTATTAATCCAAAAGCCCGTTGGCATAGATGATAGCTAGTTAGTTCCGTTTGTACGTGAAGCTAACCCGCAGGCGGTCTCCAATGAGTAGTTATATCCAGAACGTCGCTGGGTTTAACTATAAGTCTCTCCACGTTACTTCGCTTACACAAGTCACTATACTGTGCCAATAATGGCTCGACAATATTATAGTGGTATCTAATTAGCCATGTGGCTCTCTATAACGATACACTGCTCTCGGTCTGTGTACAACTGCACCAGACGTCTTCTCTCTCGCTCTGTTAGTTTTCCTGTTAATGCTGCTGCTGCACGTCTTCTCCCCACACACTCTATATTAGTTTCCTGTGGACTCAGCCTGTTCACCTGTACAGATCAATGCGCTAGCTCCCTTGTCCAGGCATGCCTGAACATGTTCTGAAACATGTCTAGAGGGGGCGCGCGCCTGGCGCCTACGGCGTTAAGAATGGGACATATACAATAAGGCGAATGATAAGTACTGTTAGGCAAACAGATGACGTAAAGATATATATCTTATATATATAAACAATATATAAGTTATACAAAATAATAAACGCAGACTTTCAGTGTTAATCTGGACCTTCAGAACACACATTGCCAATGATATTTTCCTGAACTAAATGCCAAGCAACATGTAAAGTAGCGTACACCCTAGTGATGTGACGATTCATCGATTTGCACCGGTGCGCCGGCATACACGTTCACGATGCAAGTGCACCGGTGGAATAAGTCCGCACCGGCAAAATTGCAGGCTGAACTCGCGATGCATCTTGTTGTAGCGTCTTTGCATCGCTCAAAACCGATGCATTAATATAATTTCCTCTCATCCACTTCTGTCAGAAGTGCACTGTGACTGCACACACAGCAGATACTATTGCTAAGGGGAGAGCCGCGTCACAGTTATCAACAAACAGGAGGAGACATGAATAGAATTCAACATGGCTAATGCTAGTTAGCCGTTCAGCTAACGCTAAACTAGTGTCTAAGTAACAACTCTGCAACACCAGTTCCATTAGTGAGGAGGGGGGGGGTATATTGAAGACGCTTGACAACAGGGGTTCAAAGATAACTTCACATTTATTGGCTATTAGTTTCTTAATCATATTGCTTCATGAATCCATCCAGGCTGGCTGCCTGGCTCCGTGTGTTGTTGACGGAAAGTATAGAGTAGACGCATCCTAGTGACCTACCCTAGTGTGTGACATCATCAACTGTCGACGGGGAGTCTCTCTCTCTCTCTCTCTCTCTCTAATGATTTAAAGTGGCCAAACGTTACTATAAATAACGTTTATATAAATAAATCATTAAGTCTGCTATAAGCCATTATCCCTTTGTGTATGATTATTATTGTCTCACAGTAGTGTGTATATACATTGTGTGTGTTTTTAGCTAAAGTGGATAGAAAAGACAGTTTATGCAAAAGTCTTCTTAGGCACCCAAGAGTTTTTATATAAATTGTCTTACAGTAGATTATTTTATTTTGAATAATAATATAAGCTGCATATAAGGAATACAACCAAATCCTCTGTCATACCATAACATTTTATCATTATTTTGCATCGTGTTGAATCGCATCGTATCGCCCCGAATCGCATTATGTTGAATCAAATAGAATCGTATCGTATCTCAACAGGGGGTGAATTGTATCGCATTGCATCGCCCGGTGCTTCAAATGTATCGTTAATGTATCGTATTGTTGGCACCGTATCGAGATGCGCATCGCATCGGCCTCGTGATGGAGATGCACATCCCTAGCCCTACACCCACGTAACCATTCTGTCAAAAAGAAAAAGAACACAACTGCTTCGTCAAACCTGTCTATGTTGTCTATAACGCACAACAGCTTGTGTATAATTATTTGTTTTATTTCTCACAGTAGTATAGATGGCACACCAACAGAATATTATAGAATAGAAGTACTTTATTGATCCCGAGGGAAATTCAGCACTACAGATCGCTCACAGTAAACATTTAAGTAGTAAAAAATCTAAAGTCACAAATAAGAATAAGGAATACAGTCTGGTATATACATTCTAAAATATGTAAAATAAAATTGTCGCTGTAAAAAGTCCATGAAGATATGCCAGAGTTTGTGCTGTCACTCTGTGCTCAGTGACTCAGTGAGGCACAGTGATGCATTATATAGTCTGATGACTGTTGGAATGAAGGACTTCCTGTGCCGTTCAGTGTTGCATCTGGGGAGTCATAGTCTAACACTGAACATGCTCCTTCTATCAGCCAAGTCCATGTATAATGGGTGGGAGGGGTTGTCCATGATTGTGTGGAGCTTAGCGAGGCTCCTCCTCTCTGACACCACCGCCAGAGAGTCTAGCTCCACCCCCACCACGTTACTGGCACAAGGACAACATATTATAGATGCCACACCGACAGAGTTAAAAGTTAGAAGTAGGTGTTCTTTTTTTTTTATCTACTTTTTTCTCCCATTTTCAATTTTTCTCCCATCCCAATTTCGTATCGTCCAATTCTACCCTCCCCTGTCTCGAACGCTGTTAGGCCATGGCCCATGCCTCCCACAAGCCGGCTGCAATGTGGATGAAGCCTTACATCACGTGTCCCCTCCGGTACTCGAGGAAGCGGCAGTCGCATCTTTTCACCTGCACAGCGCGATCTCTCAGCGGCTGGGGTCTGCATGGGAGGGACACGCCGCCCCCTGTCGCTTCCTGATTCTGCTGCGCAGGCGCACCAACCGACCTGTAGGAGTCGCTGTCCACAACGTCCGATCCCCACCCATCAGCTTTCCCACCCCTAACACTGCCAATTGTGTTAGTATGAACGACCAGCCAAGCTGATAGCAATGCGGAGAGCTGGGCTCGAACCCAGCGTCTCCAGCATTGGTGGCGAGCGCCTTGCCCACTACACCACCTAGTCGCCAGAAGTAGGTGTTCTTAAAAAGTAATTGCGCAATGGGCATGGAGTTTGTTTCCCCTTTCTTTTGTACTTGTTGCAAATAGCTAAATATTCTGTACTCATAGTCATAATATGAGAATGTTGTTAAACTGCCTAACAGAAGGGGGTCGTAATAATCACTTTCACTTCCCTCTGCATGATGCTTTGTGACAAGGAAACGGCTGCAGACTCCCGTCTGTCCGTTCCTTTTCTGAAATTCTGGGTTTCTTACAACTTTCTCAGGTGAATGACGCATCGGGAGTGGTGAATGATGAACTTCCTAACTGCTGGGAATGTCCCAAGTGCAACCACGCTGGGAAAACAGGAAAAGTGAGTACCAATAGAAGTATGTTATGTAGTTATTGCTTTTTACATTACTCAGCGGCTTAATACATTTGTATGTGATTTGTATTCCTGGAGCAGGAGCGCGCAGCGTTTTTCGTTAAAAGATTACGCACCTTAAAGACTAATATAGACCTTTCTTGATACAGTGTCACAAGCTCATAGGAAGTTGAAAGACAAAATTGGCAAGATGGCAGTGTCCTTGTTGCCTAAAAACACAAGGTGAATACTGTTTAGTAAAAGCAATGAATCGGATCAGTACTTGATATGGTCTGATATGAAAGTTTATGACTTGGCAATGAAAAAGTGGTATCGGTCCATGCCTAGAAGAGATACTGTTACTGTACAAATTCTGTTACTAGGTTGCCGTTTCCTGTTTATCTAGGTTCTGCATCACATGATTTTATAGTCTCGTCTGTCACAGAGGCAGGAAAACAGTTTACAATGTAGTATTGTTCTTGGCACATCGCGGGCACAGTATTTACTTAATCAACCCTTAGGGGTACCCCTTGTAGCTCAGTGCAGTCCCTCCCGTCTTGATAGGCTAAAGGTATAAAGTTGTCTTGCCCCATTTTGTCCCTTTTGGTATCGAAGCAAAAGAGAGGCCCCGGCTTCAAGTACGCCTCCAACCTCCCGGGCTCCCTCCTGAGGGAGCAGAAACTTGTGAAGGAGGAGAGCGACCTTCCATCTACAGCCAAGAGGAGACCCGATAGGGAGGAGACGCCCAGGTACAGACCAGATGAATCTCCCCACAGACAGCCGCCTCTGCTGTCCCCGTGTGGCCTGCCCAGACCCAGGCCTGAGGACAAGCTGAGGAAGAAGAGGAAGCTCTTCGATGATGATGAGGAAGAGGATCTCTGCATGAGGAAGAAGGTACATTATGTACTCTGCTCTCTTACTTGCAGTGACCGAAGAATTTTTGCATTATTATTATAACATTAGATAGTTTTGAACACAAATGTCTTAGGGATGTCATTAGTCACATTTCTCTTGCTTGCCTCTTAAATGTTTTTCCACAGGGGAGGTTGGACGATCCTTTCTTCCCAAAGCTTCTGCATCAAATCAAGACGGAAGAGTACGACGAAGAGGAGGAGGAGGAGGAGGAGGAGGATGAAGAAGAAGAAGAAAGGGAGTCTCACTTCCGGAGCGCCATAGAGAGGAGGGGACGCTTTGGAGAGGCAGAGGAAGAAGCAGATGACAGAGACTCAAAGACAGAACTTTTTAGTCCTGCTATTAAAACGCCCCTCCTGGACAGCGACCAGTCTCACTGCAGCTCTCCACAGGCCGGCCCCAGCAGCGAGGGTGGCAGTGAGACCCAGGAGAAAGGTCCACGCCCCAAAGCTCGCCGCAAACGCCGTTTGCCCAACAAGGAGCTGAGCAAGGAGCTGAGCAAAGCACTGAGCCAGGAGATCCAGAAGACTGAGGAGTGCCTGGCCAACGAGAACCGCCAACCCCTCAAGGTGGAGCTGGAGAGCGAGAATGAGGAGCCCAGGAGGCATTTCCGCAACGGCGGTGACCTGACCCACCTCAGGGCCAAGGAGATGAACGGGACCCCCTGGGAGCTGCGGCACTTCTACCCCAATCAGATCACTCCGCTGGGCTTCAACAGGAGCTCCCCGACCACCCGTCCCGCCCCCCCACGCTCCCCGCCCAAGTGTGTCCAGATGGAGCGCCACGTCATCCGGCCGCCCCCCATCAGCCCTCCTCCTGACAGAGTGCCCCTGATGGACGGGAAGACCCACGTCCTGCACAGGGAGGTGTGGATGAAGATCTTTGGGTATCTCGCACACAACGAGCTGTGTGTCTGCATGAGCGTTAGCAAGACCTGGAACAGATGGTGAATATACAGCTAATTTACTCAAGTTGTTTGTTCTGGTTGATGCTCTGTACTGATGATGAACATCAGACATCTTGATAAAGGAACAACTCAAGCATGCTGATGTCTTTCAAGTGAAGACATTATATACATTATAGTGGATGTTTATAATATTCACATTTCCACCATAATGTGAAAAAGTTACAATACCGGCATGCTGGAGTCTTTCCTTTTCCAGGTTTATTTATAATTATTCATTTGAGTTATCATTATCAAACAACAGTCACCTAAAACACAATATCCAAAAAATAGAACCTCACACCTTGCCAGTCTTTTGACATTTTCCAAATCATTCTTGAAATGTCTCTGCATAATCTTATTTTTCTGTTTTACCACTGCTATAGACCTCTAGGTGTTGTGGTGTTAGTTTTTTCTCTCTCCTGCAGTATGGTGAAAATCAACAGTGTTTTCCTTTCCTATTTACCAGTATTTTTGTCCTTTTACAGTGCATTTGGGATGAGAGGGAAAGGGACATTTTACAGAAGGATTATATGTTTAGTTAACTAGCCTATTTTTAAGAGCCACATTGCTAACATTGATGTCATGTGAAGATCATTTTGGCAAGCAATGCCTCCTTTCTTTTTTTTAATTGCTGCTTTGAAATTCAAAATCCCCTGCCAAAGAGAGACATCGATATTAGAAGACTTAATTGAAGGTAAAGAACCTGTGTGAACCACAGATCTTTTAGGGGTGATCTTTTAGTAATCCATTCATTTTCCCATAGCTGTGGGAGCAGGTTCCCTGATTTGGGCAGATAAATTAAGACACACTTGAGAGGCTTCTAGTGTGAAAATCTGTCTTAAACACCAGAGAAACCCATGCAAGTCACCACGTTTGACTAAAACGCCATGCGAACATCTGAGGTGCACTTATTGTCCTGAAAAGTTGCTCATCTCTATTGAAGGGGAATGTCGCCTATTTTAAGAATTCTCATATGTCGTTCCTGTGCCCCACGACAGTTCAGCCAGTGTTGTGAACATGCACTATAACTATGCTCTCCTACAGCTAGAAACCAAAGGGAGAACCCCACAATGTGTGATATCGCCTGCATGTAAAATCTGGGGCTGCTCCATAGACAATGAATAGGGCTCTGACTTTGAGGCCTTAACATTTTTGTGTGTGAGAGCTCTTACACCCAAATGAGATTTCTGATTCTGATTCAGACCTGCTATCAATACTAGAATATAAACCTCATTTGGGTGTGAGACGTCAACTTAATACGTCAGGGCTCCGCTCTGCAAGTTAGTGCCCCATGCGTTGTCTATGCGGTGGTTCCCAACCTTTTCCCAACCTCTATTTTACCATTGTATACACTGACATAACTGACATAACTGACTACCCACATATGGGAGAAAAGTAGCCTACTTCTTTTGAAATATCTTTTATGTATGTGGCTTTTTGGCGCAATAGAGAGAGCACTTACACAATGCCTGGTCTCTCTTCCAGTCCTGGGAAAACGTTCCCCTAATGTTCTGGGGCCCGTTTGTCACCACAGGTTCCTCTTTCTTCTGAGGACCAGCTCCCCGGGTCGACCCACCGTCTCGGGCTGTTTAGTAGTCTGGTGTCACTTCACTTTGCGTTGGGTTTCATGCTTTACATTCCACCATTTCTCAACGTCTCGCCGCAAATGACACATTTAGTTCAAATTTTGCCCATTGCCTATAAATATGAAGCCAAACTCAATAGAACTGTCTTGGTATTAATTCCTCTCTTTCTTTTGGGGGAATGCAGCATTCTCTTCTCTCTCACGCTTGGCCATCTTTCCATCAGCCGGTTGTTTTTTGCCGGCTTGTTCGGCTAGTTTAGCTCTCTGAATACTACTGTTGTTCACGTCTACATGCACCCTTTATCCTAGCAGGTTTTTAGGAGTTTTTATTGATAATCTTTCTCCTAAATAAATGAAGGTATAAACTTCTAAAATAAATAATTATATATATATGAGAGCGAGAGATAAGCGTAAACATCCGTGCACATTACGCTCTCCCAGTGGAAAAGGAGCATCTGGTGACTCCGCATGTATGGGAGGAGACATGTACTCGTCTACACCCTCCCCAGACCAACAGAGGGTAGCACAACAACTAGGACCGTGACACATGTGGGGAATTGCCATAATGACTAAATTGGGGAGAACATGGGAGAAAAAGGCAACAAATAAATAAATTATAATTACACCCTTAGACTCGAGGGCTTTGCGAAGGTATGCACACCTATGAAAATGTGTTATTACTGGGTGGGACTTGATAAAATTTGAATTAATTCGTTAATTAATTGAAAATGTATCACATTTTAATCGCATATCAATATTTGATGCGAAAAGCAAAGTTTTTCAATTCAAATAAATTTTGGTATACGAGTAAATAAATGCATATACATACGTTTAAGCAGCAAAATCCTGTATTAGCTACTACACAGACCAACAGATCAATTTTTGACAGTGCAGCAATTTTAGGAATAATATATATAGCGCAAAGGACCTTTTGTAAACTCAAGCACTTTCGAGGTAAAAATAAAACGCAGTACTTTCAAGTACATTCCAGAACAGTTGACCATTGAAAAAAATAAAACTCTTGATTGATCTCAATTTCTCTTATTTTATTTTATTCAGACTAAGAAAAAAAGTAATTTGCGATTTATTATACTTTATACTTATAGCACATGCATGAGTCTGGTCTCCTTTGAAAGGTAACATTCTTACACAATAAAGAAAAATCATCATGCGATTAAATGCATACATATTTTTTTCTTTTAATTCATTCTTTTTTTGTATTTTATTTTTTTATTATTTTTTAAACAAACATATAAACAAACATGACAACACACGATAAGATATACAAGCATTAATTGTCAGGGTACATCCAATGAGATCACATTTTAGTTAGTTGTCTTATATAAGATATACCCCTAATACCTGTTATCTAAAAAACCTACACACATATGCTCAGCTCGAACCCCCCCCTCCCGGACCCCACCTTGAGAAGTACCTCCACTATCCCTCGCACCTAACCAGACACTACCATTATAAGCTAGCTTTTATTCTCTCCACCACTTCTAACCACATTGACATTTTGGATTCATTGAGACCCAGAATTCTTGCTGTAGATATTTCATGGTAATTAATGCGATAAAGTCCCAGCCCTTATTCGCTTATATTTCTTTCCTGCTATGAATGGGAGACTCTTCACTAGAATCTACCTCCATTCCTCTGCATGCGTATGTCCTTCATCTTTGGAATCGCTGGCTGTGACAGCGGTGCACATGAGCCATTAAGTACTGGGAGTCCTGGAGAACTGTTTATAAACCATAGCGGGCCTAGCGGCACAGGGCACACCTGATGATTCACCACATCCACTTCTTCTACAGCTGTGATGGGTCTCTTAAATTGTCAGAAGTATTTGTATTTCACTTTTAAAGCAAGTTATACAAATTAATGGAAGGATTCTCTCTTTCCCTTGGAGACGGGTGTGTTCACACCTGAAAGTCCGCAGATAGTCCGGACTTTCTGGTGGACCAAATGTGAAAATGATACATTGTTTGATTTGGTCTGCGTTCTCACTACCCTTTTTGGTGCGGATCTAATTTGTAAACAAAGGACATGCTGTCGCCAAGTCGTTCATCTATTGGACTAGCACTCACTGTGAACATTATGATATGTGTGTAGTGTTCTGATAACGACTATTGGTGAAGCGATGTTGAAATTAATTTGGGTTAGGCAGCGGGAGCTGGATGCTGGATTTGCGAGAAGCATGCAACTGCAGAGCCGCAGAGCCAGCGGCGCTTTCAGGTCCGGTCACAGACCCGCTCAACAGCGCCACCCACCCAACGGCTGAATTGCCAATGGCTGAATTGAAGTATTGCACTGTGCGGGCACAGCTGTCAGCTCTGCGGCTCTGCAGTTGCATGCTTCTCGCAAATCTAGCATCCAGCTCCCGCTGCCTAACCCAAATTAATTTCGACATCGCTTCACCAATAGTCGTTATCAGAACACTACACACATATAATGTTCACAGCAAACTGTAGTTGATCACCAGGTATGTTTTATTAACGTAGGTTGAATAATTCATATAAGAAAAACGATAGGGAAATCTCTCTTACCTTGAGTTGGGTCGCACGACCGCTGTCACTTGGCGCCTGTCATTCATTTGAGTTGGGTCGCGCGACCGCCGCCACTAGGCACCTGTCACTCATTTGCTCTAGATTAGGTCCTATGTAAAGTTCGATTGCGTTCACACCAACAGCAAACGAACCATGGTCCACTTTGAAACTAACCGAGTCCCAACTTTTCAAGAGGACCATGGTTCGGTTGTTTGGTCCTCAATATAGTTCGGTTTGCGTTCACACCTGTACAAACCAAACGGACTATTGATCTAAAGGGACCATGGTCCACTTAAAGTGGACCAAACAGGGTAGGTGTGAACGCGCCCTGAAAGTGGGCGTGTAGAATGTGTGATGTGCTTTATGCTCAGACCAGCCATCTTGTTTGGCCAAAATAGCATTGTACATACTTCACCTATAAACACAGCACTGCTGCTTAGCTAGCACAGTCTTGTTATAATATGATTAAGAGATTTTCTGAAATAATAAAAAATATTTTGACAAAGATCACTAGATTTATCAACTTGTTGCTAAAGCAATAGCAAACGTTAAATACTTCTAATCGACATACATGAGGCTGTTCTGACAGCATAATATTGATGGAACTAGGGGATTCGCTGGGGGTGAGTTTTTAATGCATAGGTATATCAACTACAATACAAGGTTCACTCTGGCATCTCCATGTTGCAAACTGGAGCCAGAAAGCTGATTACTGGCCAAATGGTCTTAACATTTATCCTCCATATTGATTTCAATGGACAATGGTGGAAATTAATTCAAATAAAATACTTGTTGAAATATATTGGCCTGCTTTCAACCTGTGTGCAACAAACTTTCATCCAAATCGGATCAGAACTATAGGAGTTATGGCTGATGTGAACACACACACACACACACACACACACACACACACACACACACACACACACACACACACACAATATGACAAGAATGATTACAACACCCTGTTGTGCTCTGCACTGTAGGACTTTTTTTTCAAGGCAAGAATGACTTTGAACCCACATGTCAAACAGACCGGTATGGTCCTTTTATGACCTTTTTAGACATAAAGTATGCGATGAAGTATGCATAGTTTGTCGCTGAACTGTCTTTGTGCTTGGTGGCCAGGTGCTGTGATAAGAGACTTTGGACAAAGATCGACCTGAACCGCTGCTCGTCCATCACTGCGCTCATGCTCAGCGGTGTGATCCGCAGACAGCCGCTCTCACTGGACCTCAGCTGGACCAACATATCCAAGAAACAACTAAGCTGGCTTATAAACAGATTACCAGGTACGCATGCCAAGGGTTTAACCATGGCTACTATTGATGATGTATGGACAATACATAATGGTAAACAGAATCACATACTGGGCCTTTTAACACTTTCAGAGCCGGCCGTGTTTTCCTTTTTACCCCCTTGAATGCCTATCATCCACTTCAATGTTAGCGTTAATATCGCCTAATCTATGTTATAAATTATGGCTATGTGTCTAATCTGCCCGTCGCTTATCAATGACTCATTTTCCAGTCAACATTGTCGAAGCGGATTGTTTTTTTATCGGTTAATTTCCGTTTTATAGCATCTTGAAAAGCCCTCGTTTTCAAGGGAAATAAAAATATTCCATAATAAACGGAATATTCTAGAATACACAAAAAACGTTCTCATTTTTCGGCCTATTTATGAATCGTTTTCAAATAAACGCTAGATTATCGATAGTATATGTGTACGTATGCACGCTATATAGACTATCTGATATCTGATCTGATATATTTCCTGATCGCTCGCACAGCCAAACAGCCATATCACATATAGGGGAAAAGCTTATATCTCCGTGAAAACGGGTCTGATTATTCTAAGACTGGTAAAATAGATTCCTTACCTGAGATCAGATGGTATCCAAAAAGATTATTCCAATTCCTGATCGCCATTCCAAAAATCGATCCTTTTATTGATCCAATATGCTACATACTGTAAACACATATTCCATGCTGTTCTGATGCTCCACAATGAATCCGATCGGCTCGGGGTACATGCGTGAGAAGTAAAATGTGGATTCCGGATTTCTTCCTCAAATCCATTTTCATTGAGTCCATTCCAAAAGGGTGCATTACCATCTGGGAGATGATAGGGGCGCTTTTTTCCACATCTGAGCTCCTGATGGGTCTGGTTTCCCAACGGTAGACTCGGTTGATGAAATATGAATTCAGATCGCTAATAAAATGATATTTGTCGTCGTGGGCATTCAGGGGGCGGGCTGATAATACGTGTTATGTCGTCCGTGGCATCCAAAGTGTTAACATATCAATGTGGGGTATGTTGATTCACATACATTGCAGAAGTTGATCCAAACTGCGTTCAAGGCTATTGGTTACACATAGCAAGAAATATCATTATCAAACAATGAAGGATCTTGCACTCTAAAGGGACGGACAAGCGCTTTTGCATCTTAAATTCTTTATTTCATGGAGGCAGATAAAAGACAGATCTCTAGACTCTCGTCTAATTTACTTTCTTAACCCCTTTTGTAAATTGGGAATATAGATCCGTTTTTACTTCTGTGTAAACAAACCATTTACAGACAGCAAATACAATACAAATGTCCTTGTTGTGTAGTGTTAGTTCTTGTATCAAGAGCTCGGTCAATCAACTTGACAATGATTCCTATTTCTTAGATTTAGTAACATTTGGGTCACTGATTGGGCCTTTAAGAAATTGGCTCTGTTTGTATCTGTCAATTGAGCATGTTATGTTGTGTCATGGCTCTCAGGTCTGCGGGTTCTGTTGCTCTCTGGGTGCTCCTGGGTGGCCGTGTCCGCTCTCTGCACCTCCAGCTGCCCCCTGCTGCGCACCCTGGACGTCCAATGGGTGGAAGGACTCAAAGACGCCCAGATGAGGGACCTGCTCTCTCCCCCAACAGACAACAGACCAGGTAGGAACTGGTCGTGGGACCGCATGATCAGACCAATTAGGAGCACAATAGGAACCCCACCCCCAGTGGATCTAATGATATCCCAGCGATCCGAAGGGATTATTAGATGGTTAGAAACGGGAGGAACTTTATTCTGCTCAATACAAGACTCTTCCTCTTCACCATAAATATTATACAAAAAAAAAAAACTATAAATAATGACTGGAATGCAACTGCATTTCAAACATTTAATTAGTTGAGTAGAAACGGGTAGAGGCGTTTCAGCTCTTGAAGAGTACACTGATGAAGAGTACATTGATGAAGGCCAACGGCTGAAACATCTGTCACCGCTACTCTTCAGCTAATTAAAGGCAGTTGTGTTCCAGTTATCATTTTGAGATGAATAGATAATTAAATAAATAAATAGAATCCAAGTGTTCATCTGTGTTAACGCAATGTTCTCCATTCTGTTCTCACTCAGGCCAGATAGACAACCGCTGTAAGCTGCGGCATGTGATGGACCTGCGTCTGGCCGGCCTGGACGTCACGGACACGTCTCTCCGGCTGATAAGCAGGCAGATGCCCTCGCTGTCCAGACTGGACCTGAGCTACTGCAACCACATCAACGACCAGTCGGTCAACCTGCTCACGGCAGCCGGGACCACGACCAGGGACTCGCTCACTGACATCAACCTGTCTGGTGAGGAGAACTCTCTCCACTCCTAGCATCAGTTGGGTCTTCTACTCCTGTGACCAGTCACTGTGTTTGAATGATTTGTATGGACTAGATTCTTTTTGAGAGTCTTGCAATTGTTGTTTTACACACAGTGTATATTTAATGTGCTATGTGTGGGCTTTTCTTGTTTACATATGACTGTTTGTCACTTAGTTGTGATAATGCATCCTATTGCTGGCAAAAAAGCACTTGTTGCTGGTACAAACATTGGTCTTGGACAGTGATTTTCTTTTGCTTACATTGGGTCTAAAACGAGAATTTAATCCTGCCGTCTTTCCTTGATCCTCCAATCACAACTGTTGCTTCCCAACGCAACAGTTGTGATTGGAGGATCAAGAAAAGAGAGTGGGGCTTAACCCTTTCACTACCACACTACAGAAGGGTAACCCTTTCATTACCACACTACAATGGGTTAATGCTTTCACTACCACACTACAGAAGGTTAACCTTGACCAATGATTATTATTACTTGTGACTTATTCACAGCTATATTTGAAACAAACCTGCCGCAGGTTACCCTTTTATGTCGAGCTCATAACTGATCATCGCTGCTCTTTTCTTCTCCCCTTTAGTTTGTAACAGGGTCACAGACCATTCCCTCACCTTCTTCAAACGCTGCGGGAGCATCTGTGAGATCGACCTACGCTACTGCAAACAGGTGACCAAGATGGCCTGTGAAAGATTTATCGCAGAAATGTCGGTGAGCGTTCAGTTTGGGTTGAAAGAAGACAAATTATTACAGAAGATCAGCTAGTTCACACAAGGACAAATTGTACCAAGAGAAAACACTACCTTTTTGCACTAAATAAATTTTTTCCTCCACTCGTACTGTGTCACGAATTCAGAAGAGAGGCAGAGATTTGCCACGGCCACATTTCGTAATGGATGTTGCTAATCCACAAAAATGGACTCCTATAACTGCACGGGGCGACGTGTGCCCACTGGGAAGAGAGCGAGGGGAAACAAAGCATGCATGCATTTGTGTTCAGATTGTACCTTTATAAAGACTTCGTAGAATTGACTTGTTGGGTTGTTTATTTCTATTACAATATTTGAAAAGTATTTTTTACACAAACATAATTTCATGCAGTTCGGTGTCATATTACATAATGGAGCACAATTTGTTGAGCATTTTTCCAGATGGACTATATAAAATATTTATCAGAGCTGAATATTGTCTTACTCTTTTAAATTCTTTCTCCCTCAATTACAGCAGTGTACAAATGTCTCTCATGTGCCAAAATCTGTATTTGACATTAATGTAACCTCCCATACTTGGGTTAAAAATAACACGTTTTGTAATAGATATCTAAATAAATTATTATCATGCATTCTTCTTGAATATCTAGAAATGTATTTCAAGATTGATTAAGGAAGTAGAGTAACGTATATCATTTTCATATTACTCGGTCCCATCCTCATCACTGGCCTTCATTCAGCTCACACTATTGTGTGTATGATGAGTGGTGTGTTTGAGAGGTTTTTCTATCAATTCCAACATTAACTTATTGATTTTTTTCATTTTGTATTTATTCCCTTTTTTTAGTAGCTCATTTGACTTGGTATGACAAAATACCATATTTGCGTCTGCAAAATATAGTCACAATAGGTGTCATTTGTGTATATTTTGCCATTGGATGTGTGTGTTGTGCTGTAACAATAACCCTGACTGGTATCGCCTACAGTGAATGTAGTCCCTTTTGTTTATATTTGTAAATCTAAAACCAATTGCTTATATCATTAAACATCTATTTCATATGTACAGTCATTGAGTATTTTATGACAAGTTGCTTCAAGGCCATTCCTAGACAGAACACTGAAATAGTCCTGCCAACAGAGAACATCAATGAGGGTGGGCAACCTTTTCGGACATGAGATCTACTTTGCCGGCATGAGATCTATTTGCCCGTTTCCACAGTTAGAGTTCAACCATCAGCAGCCAAATAGACAGTGAAAATAATCACTTTGGTTATGGAATAGGTAAATTATTTAATAAAATATAAATATATACTTTTATTATGAAAGAAAAGTTTCGCCGTTATCAAGATGTTTATCATGAATTAACACTTTAATCGCCATGGGTTAAATTCATAATTTACCATCCCTCGCCAGCTCTATTTGTCTATGGAGAAGTTCCCCTTCTTTGCAGGGCTATAACTTTTTAAATTCTATTGCTAAATTGCCATTATTATGGCCCATTCAATGTCCTATATGTATTGTTCAGGGTGTAGCAACGTTAAACTTTTTCATTCACATATTCATACTAAAATATGGTCTAAAGTATAAGTATGTTTTTATCGTTTTCTGCAGCTTTCTTCAGAACGTGATTTATAGCCCTAAATGCATTATATTGATGATCAAATACAGTTTGGTAGGAATCTGTGCGAGATAAAAAATTTCAACTGGACGTGGTTCTAGAAGTTTCTACGCATCATCTGATGATGACCGGATGGGCGGGGGATCGTTTATAATTCCGTGGGCAGCGTTAGATGATTCATCCAGAGTGGGTCATATGTTCATCAGATCAGTTAGTATAGAAGACGTTAGAAAATAACGCTGAATCTTACCGTGGCTTCCTCGCGCCGCTGGCAGATGAGCGTGGAACAGAATTTTTTCTATTATGGGATGGAGAAATGCCCGATCCATTTCCAGGTTGTATAATAGTATATACGTCCAAATCATGTTGTTTTTTCGAGTTATTTGCACCGATCGATGTTCACTGTGTCAATACGGAGTCTCTCTAACGATAGCGAGTGGCCGGACCACATATGGATGAGCACTACCGGTTCAAAGGTTAATTTCCGGTTGGCAATCTGCCGATCGGCCACCAGATGGCGCTCTTGAACCGCTAGAGAGTTGAGAGGAGATCAGCAGTGTGTCTCAGGGCTCCGGAAAGGAAATATGATTTTGATGACAGATTTTTGAAATATTGACATCAAAGACGAGTTACGGCGTCTTCGGCAGAATGAGCATGGCTAGGAATGACGTGAAAACTCGTCCGCGGCGATCATAGTGTTAAGTTGCAGGGGTAAAATATTCCTAACACCAGGTAACATTGGACTTTGATATAAAATGAAAACTATACAAAACGGGTCTGCAGTAAGATGCCACGAAATCCGTTTTCGTGCCTAGTCTATTGCAGCGCCACAAAACTATCCTCCATGGTGGCCCCACTCGTCTGAGAATTAACATGTCCATGAAAGTCAGGGCGATAGCTGCTGGTTGAAATTCTCAAAGTGGCCACAAGGTGGTAGTCACTTTAAGTAGATCCAAACATGGCTGGTTGCAATTCTAAAAGGCCACAAGGTGTAGGCCGGGAGCCAGGTCCACCCCTCAGGATGTTTTTTGCTACCTTTTTTTCATTATTTCCTGTTATCCCATACCTTGGGCCATCACAAGTTGATAATGACCACTCCCAACTTAGCCCCGTTTGGCCTCAGGGGCCAAAAAACCCTCTTTTTGGGAAAAGCTTCTGGCGAAATTATGTAATTGCAAAAATGAGGGTACTGCAACTGCATAAATGGTCAGATAAGTCTGAAACTTTGCATGGTGTATCCTGACACATAGGGGAAAGTATCAGAATAATACTCTGGGGCTTACTACCTTTCTATTGTCAAATATCACACTCGGAATACCCCAAAAGACAAAAAAATATCTGTCCGCCTGACAAATTGTCATCAAAAGTGATCATTTTCAGGTATTTTATTATACATGTTGCTGCCTCACATGGATATGGAAAATTTCCCACATCTATAAGCTTCAATTGAAGTCCAAGATGACTTTCTATCTAGAAGATTACACCCGATATGACCACAGTTCTCCATTGTACCTCAAATCGAGAAAATACAACATGCAACATTACCCTTATTTCTTCTTTTTTGTAATCTAAAAAATATATTAAACAAGAGTTGAGACTTAAGTAAGTGGTGGACCAGGGTATCACAGTGCAACTTAAAGCAGTGCTGACCGGGTTACACACACCAACCAACCAAAAACCGAACCCTGTTTCATGTCACATCCCACCTGAAGTTATTCAGCAAAGACAATTTTGGGTAAATTGATCTATTATTCTGGCTGTGGGAAGAGATTGAGCTAATATAGCCAGCCCAATGTAGCTAGCTAGTGAGTGTAGAAGTGGGAGAGAAATTATGAAATTGTAATTATTAAGAAAATTAATTATAATTATTAGCAACTCTACTTCTAGAGTGATAGCAGTAGCTAGTTAGCTTATAGATTGTTAGCTGCCAGCCCAATGTAGCTAGCTAGTGAGAGTGGGAGACTAGTGAGAGCAGAAGTGGGATATAAATGATGATGTGTGTCTGTGTAAAATACTTTGCTGTTGTAATGAATATACTGACTTTCTGATTGTTGCAATGCTACGGTATAGTCAAGGTTCCAAAGAGACGACAATATGCCTGGATACCTTGCCAGAGTGCTCCAAAGAAGAATCAGCCATTAGTCCGTGTCTGAGGTTAGATGTCAATGAAATGTGAAACATTGGATCTAAATGAATGTCTATTGACACATTAGCCTGTTCAAGCTGCTGCGGTCAGGCAAGCGCCTTCGCATACATGCAGCAAGAACAGAGACTTAGCTTCTTCCCCCAGGCCATCAGAACACTGATCTCTCCACACATAAACACACACACACATCCTGCACTCTCACACAAACACACTACAGGTCACTTTAGGAAAAAGCAAAGGCCACTTTAAAAAACATAACTATAGTTAGTATAGCATAACTGTATATTGTATAGTATATAGAACTCATTACCTTTAATTCATAAGCTTAGCATTGTATTGTATCTTAGTACCTTTTATCATGCCTATTTTATTATCTATTCTATTTTATTCTATTTGTATTTTTTGCACAATCAAGGCGGTCATGGCCACCTTCATTTCACTACATGTCTTGTGTATGTATGCGACTAATACATCTCTTGAATCTTGAAAACATTGAATACTTTATTTCATTGTAGTAATTAATAAACTGGTTTTCAGATGGGTGCAATGCAACAGTATCTAAACCAGTCAACATGTCAAAGAAACTACGACAAGATCATGAAGACTGGACAGCTGGACAGTCACTAAGAAATGTATTAGTCACATACATACAACTGACATGTAGTGAAATGAAGGTGGCCATGCCCGCCTTGATTGTACAAAAACATACAAATAATAGAATAAAATAGAATAGATAATAAAAGGTACTAAGATACAATACAATGCTAAGCTTTACAAATTAAAGGTAATGAGTCCTATATACACTTCTATACAATACTAAGTTATACAATATACAGTTATGCTATAATGTAACTCCTATACTAACTATACTATACAAAAACATAGTTGTGTTTTTTAAAGTGACCTTTTGCTTTTTTCTAAAGTGACCTGTAGTGTGTTCGTGTGTGAGAGAGTGCAGCATGTGTGGTGTGTGTGTGTGCTTGTGTGCTTGTGTGTGGAGAGATCAGTGTTCTGATGGCCTGGGGGAAGAAGCTGCGTCTCTCTGTTCTTGCTGCATGTATGCGAAGGCGCTTGCCTGACCACAGCAGCTTGAACAGGCTAATGTGCCAATAGACATTCATTTAGATCCAATATTTCACATTTCATTGACATCTAACCTCAGACACGGACTAATATCCCAGACTGGCGGCGCGGGTGGCTGATTCTTCTTTGAAGCACTCTTGGCAAGGTATCCAGGCATCTTGTCTCTTTGGCACCTTGACTATACCGTAGCATTGCAACCATCAGAAAGTCAGTATATTCATTACAACAGCAAAATATTGTACACACACACACCATAATTTATATCCCACTTCTGCTCTCACTAGTCTCCCGCTCCCGCTCTCACTAGCTAGCTACATTGGGCTGGCAGCTAACAATCTACAATCTAACTAGCTAATGTTATCACTCTAGAGTAGAGTTGCTAATAATTATAATACATTTTCTTAATAATTACAATTTCATAATTTCTCTCCCACTTCTACTCTCACTAGCTAGCTACATTGGGCTGGCTATATTAGCTAACAATCTACAAGCTAACGTTAATGTTATCACTCTAGAAGTAGAGTTGCCACATTTCATGTAAACAAATATTGGACACTCAATCTCTTCCCACAGCCAGAATAATGGATCAATTTACCCAAAATTGTCTTTGCTGAATAACTTCAGGTGGGATGTGACATGAAACAGGGTTAGGGTTTTGGTTGGTGTGTGTAACCCGGTCACGTGTAGCTTATTGCCAGCGGAAGAGTGCAAGAATGCTTCCGCATTCGTCACCGCACGCCAGTACGGTAATGCGCCTTTCCTTTCGCCCCGCTCAGACAAATGCATGTAGTACATTGCAACACAACGCAGCATTTCCGCGTACATTGCAACGAATCACTTGGAGTTTGAAAATGATATCAGAAGAAACTACTCAACCTCGGCTGTCTTTAACTGAGTGAACACAACGCATTGTAACGTTAACGCAGCTGTCAACTGTACTTTACTATGGAATATACATGTATATTATCGCGACGCGTCGTCACAGACTAAACAGTGTTCTGGATTTTCCTACAATGGATTATTGATTGTAAATTGAACCCTTGCACTGAAGAACCATTATGAATCTGTGTTAGAAAATGTTTTGGATCTAAATCACTTGGAGTTTGAAAGTGATATCAGAAGAAACTACTCAACCTCGGCTGTCTTTAACTATGAGTGAACACAACACATTGTAACGTTAACGCAGCTGTCAACTGTACTTATCTAAACATGGTAAGTTAGAGTGCTGTGTTCACTCATAGTTAAATACAGTAGAGGTTGAGTACTTCATTATCTAAAGATGGTAAGTTAGAGTGTTGTGTTCACTCATAGTTAAATACAGTAGAGGTTGAGTACTTCATTATCTAAACATGGTAAGTTAGAGTGCTGTGTTCACTCATAGTTAAATACAGTAGAGGTTGAGTACTTCATTATCTAAAGATGGTAAGTTAGAGTGTTGTGTTCACTCATAGTTAAAGACAGCCGAGGTTGAGTAGTTTCTTCTGATATCACTTTCAAACTCCAAGTGATTCGTTGCAATGTACGCGGAAATGCTGCGTTGTGTTGCAATGTACTACGCATTTGTCTGAGCGGGGCGAAAGGAAAGGCGCATTACCGTACTGGCGTGCGGTGACGAATGCGGAAGCATTCTTGCACTCTTCCGCTGGCAATAAGCTACACGCAACCCGGTCAGCACTGCTTTATGTTTCACTGTGATACCCTGGTCCACCAGGGGGCGTAACATTGTTCACTTTTTTCATGTAATTAACTTCAGATAGTATAGCATTACATTACTTAAGTCTCAACTATTGTTTAATATATTTTTTAGATGTAAAAAATAAGAGAAAAAAAGAAATAAGGGTAATGTTCTATTTTCTCGATTTGAGGTACAATGGAGAACTTGTCATAGCAGCTGTAATCTTCTAGATAGAAAGGTCATCTTGTACTTATAAATGTGGGACGTTTCTTATAGCCATGTGAGGCAGCAACATGTATAATAAAATACTTGAAAATTATCACTTTTGATGACAATTTGTCAGGCGGACAGAATTTTTTTTGTCTTTTGGGGTATTCTGAGGGTGATATTTTACAATAGAAATGTAGTAAACCCCAGAGTATTATTCTGATACTTCCCCCTATGTGTCAGGATACACCATGCAAAGTTTCAGACTTATCTGACCATTTATGCAGTTGCAGTACCCTCATATTTGCAATTACAAAATTTCGTCAGAAGCTTTTCCCAAAAAGAGGGTTTTTTGGCCCCTGAGGCCAAACGGGGCTGAGTTGGGGGTGGTCATTATCAACTCGTGATGGCCCACCGTATGGGATAACAGGAAATAATAATGAAAAAAAGGTAGCAAAAAACATCCTGAGGGGTGGACCTGGCTCCCGGCCTAGTGGTGGTCATGTTTGTAAGTAGGTAGATGACATATTTTCTGATGCTGGGATACTTCTTGTGCAGCAACTTCCAGAATCCATCCATTTCCATAGAGTTCGCCACTGCTTGAATACAAAGGTCACACTGCAGAGTCATAATCTCCATGTCCACAGCAGTGATGTCCAAGCAAAATAGTGATCCCATCTTGTCTGCAATTAATCCAATTTGCTCTACATCCATCTCTTGGTCATATGGGTAGCTCATGTATGCAACAACGGGCTCAAGTGAAGCAATGTCAGCAAACCGCCTCTCAAACGCATCCAATATGCTCTTCCTGCACCATGCTCGTTATTAGGGACAATTATCGGTTTTAAGAATAGGTTACAATAGGATAAATGGACAGACTGGCTTGAAATTTATTCAAACATGCATTCAATGAATGAATGAATCATTAAATTAATCATCAGGGAAAAAAGAAAAAAAACATACATAATAGGATGAAAACATGTTTTAAAATGTTCACATGGACAAACTCGCCTTATCGCCAGATGTGCTTGTCGGGTTGCAGACGGGGGTGTAGGTTTGATTTGAGCTTTGGTAGGGACACTTAAGAATTATTTTTCATGCTTCACCTCAGCTCTGCACTGCCAGGCATATCCTGAGCTACAAAGCTACTCCCTTCAGTCTAGAATTTACTGGCAAAGCCATTTTTAAATGTTGCATTTCTTATGGTACGCAAACTGCACAGAATATGAAAGAAAATCCTTCCAGAGAGTCATAAACACCTCCCAAAAGATCATTGGTCTCCCCCTGCCCACACTGGATGACATTTTCAGAACGTGCTGCCTCCGCAGAGCTAGCAGCATCCTGAAGGATGAAACGCACCCCTCTCACCACCTCTTCTCCCTGTTGCCATCTGGGAGGCGATACAGGGCCTTCAAAGCCCGCACCTCCAGGCTGCAGAACAGCTTCCCGAGAGCCATCACTGAACTGAACAATCACCCCCCCCCCCCCTATTGCCTCTACATCTTCCTCACTATAATATAATATAATACTTGTATGCAATATGATGGATCTTGGGACATGTGCAATAATGGTATTCGTTAAGGTGCAATATTTAGCGGCACGGTTGTGTAGTGGTTAACACTGTCGCCTCACAGCAAGAAGGTCCAGGGTTCAATTCCCGCGACGCGCTCCTCAGAGGCAGGAATACTAAGCTCCCCCTTAAGCTCCAGGAGAGAGGAGAGAGGCTGAAAACCCGCAGTTCTTGCCCGACTGATGGGAGCCGAATCCCGGATCCGATTTGTCTGATGAATACCCCCAAAACATGGAGGTCCCGAATGCATGGAAGTATTGATTGCGCCGTAACGAATCATTAAAAAAAGATACCGTTAACTGGAATATGTTGTGCCTTTACACATATGTTGGATTGTGTAATTGGTTTGTCATGACAAACAAATAAAAAAATCGCGATTTACCCAGTGACTACATGAAAACCCGTCCCACTACATGTTTTCAGCCTCTCTCCTGGAGCTTAGCGCTCGGCCAATCAGAGAAACGCGGAAGGCGCTCGGCCAATCAGAGAAACGCGGAAGTGCAAGTTGGTTGCCTTAAGTGTTCACGCGACCAGGTTTCCATGATGCCAGTTACCCAGGTGGGGTATCTCCCAGGCCTTTCTGTGTGGAGTTTGCATGTTCTCCCCGTGCTCGCAAGGGTTTCCCCCCCGATAAGATAAACCCAATGGAAAAACATGCTCAACAACAGATCGCTAACGCTGTGGCGTCCTTGACGAAGACGGGCAGGAGCACTTGGATTGGTCCCTGGGGCGCGGCTCACGTCGACGCCCTATCTGCTCCCGGCTGCCCATGGGGGGAAGGACGACGGGATGGGTCATGTGCAGAGACTCAATCGCATTAGGCGACACAAGAAAATTGCATGTGTGTGTGTTCCTGTGTGTGTGTGCCGCCCATCGCATGTGTGTGTTGTTTGCATGCCAAATAAAGACTTCCTAAGTCCTGCATTATTATTATTATAATATTTTCCGCCGATGTGCAATATCTTTTTTCTACTGTGATGATTTTGCAATGCTTTTTAAAAACCTTAATGTTCCTGTGAATAAGTGCATGTGTAGCAGAGGGTATGAGTGGGTACATGGATGTGTGGTGTGTCAGAGAGTATGGGTACAACACATGTATGTATGGTAGTGTGTCTATGGGTACATCATGGATGTGTTGTGTGGTAGAGTGGGTGAATGAATGAAAACTTTATTTAACAGATTGCAGAATGGGTACAATACAGTACGGCTCAATACACACAATTGTTAAGGGGATGCAGACCAGAGAAAGACTTTCGTCTTGTTTACATCAGGGTCCCCCATTTTCAATTCATAGTGACATTTATGACATACACAACATACATGACATTTATGGCATAGGGACATACATGACATACAGGTATATAGTACTGTTACATTTGTGACATATACGATATGCAAATATACAGTACTGTTACCCATAGATCCTAACAGAGATTATATACATATGATGGGGAGGAGACTACATTAGGAGGGGGTGGGTGGGTGGGAGAAAATATATACATACGGTGGGGAGGAGACTGTCTATTTGGGGGGGGGGGGGGGGGTTGGACCTTTTACGGTGGCCAGTTTCGAATGGCAGCCTCCCGTAGTAGCTCTTTAAGAGCAGTTTTGAATGTGGGTAGGGATTCACATCTTTTTACGGCTGTGGGTAGGGCGTTCCACATTGTTGTGGCATAATTGCTAAATGTGTTTAGTCCCTTGTTTGTGCCGAATCTGGGTTGCGCATGATTTGTTGAACTCCCTCTGGTGTTGTGGCCGTGGTATTCATTGACCTTTGGGAAGTATTTTGACATGTACATGGGTACCTGTGTGGTGTAGGGTATCTTGTAGACCAGGCCCATTGCAAGTTGCTGTACTCTGTCGTCTACTCTAAGCCATCCTAGGTAGTCAAAGTGGGCAGGGGTGAGGTGGGTTCTAGGAGTAAGGTCAAGTAGTAGTCTGACCAGTTTGTTTTGTGATGTTTGTAATCTTGTTTTTAGCGCCTTTGAGGTGCTTTGGTACCATGAGGTGCAAGCATAGTCGTGGTACCCTTGAATGAGTGCTCCTGCCAGCGTCTTCAGGGTATTCTTGTTGACCAGAGGAGATCCGGTACAAGAATCCAGTTCGTTGGTTGACTTTTTTTTATTACATTGGATGCCATTTTGTCACAGGAAAGATTAGCCTCTAGGATGGAACCCAGGTAGGTAATTTCATCTTTCCTTGTGACAATATTGTCACCCACTGTAACTGAGAAGCCATTGGTCTTGCTGAGTTTGTTATTTGATCCGAAGAGAATGGACTCTGTTTTACCCAGGTGTAATGATAGTTTGTTATCAGCAAGCCAGGTGCAGAGTCTGCCGAGTTCTGAGCTGAGGGTTTTTTCAACCTGTAACTTGTTCTTGTCAGAGACCAGCAGGGCTGAGCCGTCCGCGAACAAGTTGCTGTCACAAGCTGACGACATGTCATTTGCATAAATTAGGAACAGTAGTGGTCCTAGTATGCTTCCTTGTGGAACACCACAGCTCACTGTGAGGGGGGGTGGGGGGGGATAGAGTACAGTTTACCTCCACCATCTGTTCTCTCCCCTCCAGGTAGGATTGCATCCAGCTCACTGATAGACTATCAAAAAACCAATTGCTTTTAGCTTGTCAATCAGAATGGAGTGATTGACAGTGTCGAAGGCCTTTTGTAGGTCCAGCATGACCATGCCACAGTATTTGCCCGCGTCCACCTCTTGTTTGATGTGGTCGTTCAAATAGAGAAGGCATGTGTCAGTGGAGTTCTGAAGCCAGATTGGAATTCATAGATTCGATTTTTCCCCGCTAGGTACTTTTCGACCTGTTTGTAGAAAATTTTTTCCATGACTTTCGGATGTCCCCGATCACGTGATTTTCAGAAGATCGGGATCAAAAAAATAAATAAATAAAAAAATCTGTATTTTTTTTTACTTTATTTATTTATTTATTTATTCAACAAACATGACCATGTTCACGTCTTAAACTCATACTGAGGCCTTAGTTTTGGTTTTTAATTGCATATCATCATTCATTTATTTATTGTCACACAGAGCAGAAGAATTTTGCCAAAACAAACGCATTTCCTTTGATTTAATTATACATCAAATGATTTATGTCAAGGATGAGGGACATCCACTAGTTGCAGAACTTGCAGTCACCTGATTTTTACAGACGATGGCGCCATTGCTCTCATGAAGCAGCAGGTTGGAGGCAGAGTTTTTAGATTACTCCGGTTGCAATGCCTCGCTTGAATGAAGTAAACTTTTCACCTGGATAACGTCAACATTCAGGGTGAATGTAATGTGAGAAATTGGGATGAAAAAAATTAAGATTTTAGATTAAGCCCCACCATACCAGAACGCGAGTCCTGCTGCACCTCACATGGCTCTTACCCCGCCACAGGTTATATCGGGGCATTTACAGCACCCAGGATCAGAGATGCTGATTACCTCTCCCTACGGCATCCCACAGCCGATGCTGCCAGTCTTTGAACGTGACCGCGAAAGTGACTTTGCCCTACTCAAGATAGCCTTGGATAACTTGATGGGTAGTACCGGGCACCTGTCTGAACAGTATAAGTACCAGGTGCTCCTCGGCCACTTGAAACTCCCCAGTGCTCTCCACCTCGCCAGAGCCTACATGTATGACCCTCGACCGTATACCGCTGCATTGCAAGCCCTGCAAGACAAGTACGGCCAACCCAGACAGCTCGTCCAATCAGAGTTAGGCGCCATTCTCAACTCACCTCCCATCAAGTTCGGTGACACTGAAGCCTTCGACTCCTTCGCCCTGTCCATCCAGTCTCTGGTGGGCATGCTCGGGACACTTGAAGGTCAAAACGGGTACGAGTTGAGATGCGGATCCCACGTCGACCGGCTCCTGAGCAAGATGCCCCCTTCAGTCAGGGACGGATTCATCGAATACTGCCTCAGCCGCGGCATTCTCCGGACAGGGTCAGACCTGACATACACCCTGCCCGACCTGGCAGCCTGGCTCCAGATGAAGTCACAGGCTAAGCGCCTCTCAAGTCGAGCCGCAGCGCTCTATCAGTGCGACGCACCCAAGCCAACCAAGCAAGACCAACGTGTCACCCACTATAAGGAGAAGACCACAACCATCCTCCTCAATGCTGGGGAAGTCGCTAGTACCCCAGAGCCTACTCGCTACAAAACCCCTTTCAAGTCCAAACCGTATTGCCCCTATTGTGACAACAAGGAGCACTTCTTGAATGCTTGTGACGACTTCAAGACGCTATCTACCAGCCAGGCCGTGAAGTGGATCAGAGAGGAGAAACGGTGCTGGAAGTGTGGCCGCAAACACTCTGCCGAAGCATGTACTCTGACGCGCCCATGCAATACATGCAAAGAACAGCACCTTACCATTCTGCACGACTCCATACAGCAGGGTGAAACCACAGTCTGTATGGTCACTACACCACCCACTAAGGTATACCTCGACCGGCCCAACCGTCCACAACAGGTTATGTTAAAGGTCATCAAGGTCATCTTGAGGAACGGGGACCAAGCCCTGGAGACCTATGCCGTGTTGGACGACGGCTCTGAACGAAGTATCGTTCTGCCTCAAGCCGTGCGGCGGCTGAACCTAACCAGAACGCCAGAGACTCTCCATCTACAAACCGTCCAGCAGAATGTCGAACAGCTCCAGGGCAGCTCCGTCTCCTTCGACGTTTCTCCATGGTGCACGCCTTCCCAGAAGTATCGGATCCACCAGGCCTTCACCGCCGAAGGCCTCAGCCTGGCCGAACACTCTTATCCTGTGGCCGCACTACAGAAACGCTACAAGCACCTCCACGGCCTGCCCCTACCACCAGTCGACCATGCCCAGCCACTACTTCTGATTGGTTCAGATATGCCACACCTTCTGACCCCAGTACAGCCTGTACGCGCAGGCCCACCAGGCGGCCCCGTCGGTATTTGCACCCAACTAGGTTGGTCACTCCAGGGCCCTACAAACCTTGCCCAGACTACATCTTCTTCACAGTGCCTCCACACTGCCACTGCCTCTCCAGCCACAGAGCTCTTCAGGAATGTCGAGCGCCTCTGGCAAGTCGACACTCTCCCTTACATCAGCACGAAGGCAGTCACCCGCTCCAAGCAAGATCAGCAAGCCATGGTCGCGCTCCAAGCACTCACTACCAGGGTCAAGGTCGACGGAGTCCAGCGCTACGCTACTCCCCTGCTTCGGCAAGCAAATGCTACCCCACTACATGTCCCTAAGGAAGCTGTGCTGCCATGCCTCCGCAGCATAGAGAGAAGACTTACCAAGGACCCCAAACGAGCCGAGGTCTACTGTAATGAGATACGGAAACTGGAGAAGGCTGGTTACGTGGCAAGGATAACCCCGGCAGAAGCTGACCAGTCTGCAGAATCCTACTACATCCCGCACCATATGGTGACTAGGGATGCCCCCCGGACCCCGGTTTTAAACGGGAACCGGTACTATATTAGAAAATACCGGAGTATTTATAAGCTCTGACGTCCTCGGTACTGCTATCGATACTCTAGAGAAATTATTATTATTATTATTATTATTATTATTATTATTATTATTATTATTATTATTATTATTATTATTATTATTATTATTATTATTATTATTTAAAAGTTGCGAACGATCCTCTCTCTGTCTCTGCACGAGAAGCGAGCCGCAGCCAGCGAGTCAATTATTACACACACTCCTCGCGAGTCGCTCGCTAGTGCTACACATAGACATACGGGTACTACATACGGGTACTCCTTAATGAAAGTGCTCCCCGACGCCCCGTGCTATAGCGCGCGGCACACAGACAGCAGCTCTGCATGCACTGAGTCGTGATCATGGCGGATAGAGCGAAGCGTTCTAAAGTATGGATATACTTTACAAGGGTCAATGCCGACAATGCACGTTGCCACAAGTGCAACAAAACATTTGCCAGTAAGGGTGGCAATACGAGCAAATCAATTTATCAAAACATCTGTTGGCAAAACATGATATTAGTGTGCAGAAATGCGCGTATTCGACTGCCTTGCGCGCAGTGTTCCATCTGCATACTGCAGCCGTAACCCAAGATACGGAGTTGCCTAGGCTAATAACGAATTATTACAAATAGGCTAATAAACAAAACAATTGTTTAGCTACAAATACTACAATCTAAACTTTTTATAGATCGTCAAGCTGAGGCGTCAGCCACCATGTCCCAGCCCAGTGAGCCCAGGGCCACCACACATCCTCCCTCTACCTCCCTCCACCACCCAAAGTCCTTTCTCCCTAGCAGCTAGAGGAAGGATGACAGAGGATAGGGTGAACGAGTGTCACAGTTCTGTTAGCCTTTTGCATTTGTTGTTTATTATAAAAAGTCTATAATTCAGAGTCAGACACATTTAAAACATTGTTGCTGCTGTTGCTGAAGAAATTATATTAATTTATTATATTTATTTATAAAGTTATATAAAAGAACATTGCTGCTGCTGTTGCTGAAGAAATTATATTTATTTATAATACTTATTTATAAAGTTGTATTTATAAATAATAAAGCAATGTTGATTCTGTTCTTAATTAATTGTCTTTTTTTCTTGCAAAAAAATAACCAAAAAGAACCGATAAGAGTATCGATAAAGTACCGAACCGTTAAGCAGTATCGATAAGAGTAGTAGTATCGATAAAATCCTAACGATACCCATCCCTAATGGTGACCCACAACAGTAAGGACAGGATCGTTTTTAACTGTTCATTCCAGTACCAAGGCCTGTCCCTAAATGACCTTCTGCTTCCTGGACCTACACTCGGGCCAACCCTGCACGGTGTCCTCCTCAGGTTTCGTCAGCATGCCGTGGCAGTCAGTGGCGACATCAAAGGTATGTTTCACCAGATCCGCCTGCTGCCTACCGACAAGCCAGTGCTGCGCTTCATCTGGAGGAACATGGAGAGGGAGAAGGAGCCGGATATCTATGAGTGGCAGGTACTTCCATTCGGGACAACCTGTAGCCCCTGCTGTGCCATTTACGCCCTCCAGCAACACATCCAAAACGACACAGAGGGCAATTCCAACTTGATAAAGACAGTCGAGCAGTCCTTCTATGTCGACAACTGTCTGCATAGCACACACTCCGCCGAAGAGGCCAAGCGTCTCGTCGATGAACTCCGCCATCACCTACAGACGGGAGGGTTTGAGGTCCGCCAGTGGGCAAGCAACGTGCCTATGGTCATCGAGCACCTTCCGCCCGAAGCCCGCTCCGAAAGCAGCGAACTGTGGCTCTCCAAGAGTAGTAGTGATCTTCAGGAGCCTACACTGGGCCTACGCTGGAACTGCCTCAATGACTCCCTGGGCTATAAGCATCGCCCTGTGGAGACCTCAGCACCTACCATGAGGAACCTCTACAGAGTACTTGCCTGCCAGTACGACCCCCTTGGCTACATTGTACCTTTCACCACAAGAGCCAAGGTCATCATACAAGACCTTTGGAAGGAGGAGGTCGGCTGGGACGACCCAATCCGACCCCAAAGCCTGCTCGACAGATGGCGCACCTGGGAGCAAGAGATCCCTCACCTCATACACCTGGAGTTCCACCGAGCCTACGCTCCACCACATGCGAACACCTCTACTTCGACCAGGGACCTCCACATCTTCTGTGACGCGCCCGAGCGTGCATACGGCTCTGTCGCCTACATGCGGACCATGGATGACCAACAGCAAGTCCACATTTCCTTTGTGCTCGCTAGGTCTCGGGTGGCCCCCAGGAAGCAGCTGTCGATGCCCCGACTCGAGCTGAGCGCTGCCCTCACAGGTGCCCAGCTTAATGATGTACTTCAAGCCGAGCTCACCGTCCCCATCCAACGGGTCGTCTTGTGGTCGGATTCCACCACAGTTCTCCATTGGATCAAGTCAGAGTCCTGTAGATATAAGGTCTTCGTGGGCACACGAGTTGCGGAAATCCAGAACCTGACCGAGCCCGATAACTGGAGATACGTGAACTCTGCCTCAAACCCAGCAGATGACATCACTCGGGGCCTAACCTTGGAGGAACTGGTACGACCACATCGATGGCACAAAGGTCCAGAGTTCCTCTACCTACCTGAAGACCAGTGGCCTACTATGCCCTCTGCTCATCCCGAGTCTGACGGCCACGAGATGAAGAAGTCTGCCATAATCTGTCATGTAACCACCTCTCCCAGTCCTCTGCTCCCTGCCGTTGAAGACTTCACTTCATGGAAGGATCTCGTCCAAGCAACAGCCAGGTCCCTTCACGGTGCGGCTGACGCCCAGACTACAGATCAGCCCTACGAAGCAGCTGACGTCCTCAATGCCGAGAAGGTCCTCCTTACACGAGCCCAGCTGGACTCATTCCCCGAGGAGATCAAGGCCCTCCAGTCTGACCGACCTCTTCCCTCAGACAGTCGTTTGAGCTCCCTATCTCCGGAGTACGACAAGGCTACAGGTCTCCTCAGAGTAGGCGGTAGGCTGCGCAGAGCCGAGAACTTGGGGATGGATGCCATTCACCCAATCGTCTTGGACCCACATCACCCCCTGACAAGGCTGATCATCCAAGACTATGATCAAACCCTTCTCCACCCCGGGCCTGAGAGGGTATTCGCTGATCTTCGATCCCGATTCTGGGTTCTACGAGGAAGAGAAGCAATCCGCAAGCATCAACACACCTGCCGAGAATGTCATCTGTGGCGAGCAAAACCCGACATGCCTAAAATGGCCGACCTTCCGCCCTGTCGCCTGCGTCTCTACAAGCCCCCATTCTATTCTACAGGAGTAGACTGTTTCGGGCCATTTCACATCAAGATAGGGCGCCGGAATGAGAAGAGGTGGGGGATCGTCTACAAGTGTATGACTACACGCTGCATACACCTTGACCTCCTAGAAAGCCTGGACTCTGACGCCTTCTTGATGTCCCTGAGGCGTTTCATCTCACGCCGCGGCACACCTTTCGAGCTCCTCAGCGATAATGGCACAAACTTTGTCGGAGGAAACAGAGAGCTGCAGGAAGCCTTTGCCGAGATGGAACCCAGACTGAAGGAACAGTTAGCTAAACAGAAGATTACGTTCCGCTTCAACCCGCCGAGCGCACCGCACTTTGGTGGAACTTGGGAGAGGGAGGTGAAGTCGGTGAAGACTGCCCTCAGAGTCATCCTGAAAGATCAGATAGTCTGAGACCGTCCTCCACACAGTCCTCATCGAAGTGGAGGGCATCATGAATGCAAAGCCATTGGGCTACCTCCCCTCGGACGTTGCAGACCCTGATCCCGTTACCCCGAACCTCCTCATCATGGGACGCCGTGACTCGTCTCTACCTCAAGCAGTTTACGACTCCAGTGACCTCCTTGGGAAACGTCGCTGGAGGCATAGTCAAGTGCTGGCCGACCACTTCTGGTCTGCATTCATTCGCCACTACTTACCGGGTCTACAGGAGAGGCAGAAGTAGAGGAAGGACGGCAAGGAACTGTCACTAGGCCAGGTGGCCCTAATCGTTGACCCACAGCTCCCTCGGGCACTCTGGCTTGTCGGGAAGGTCACTCAGACATACCCTGGAGCTGACGGGCGCATCCGCACCGCCGCTGTCCAAGTGAAGGACCGAACATACCTGCGCCCTGTGTCCCAGTTGGTGCAGCTCCCGAGCCTCCCGGATACCGAGGACCCCAGAGACTTTCCCGTTTTAGTTCAAAAGGTCTAAGTAGACTTTTGGGTGCGGCTGTGTAGGAAAGCCCTGCTAATAAGACTACTTTGTTCTGTACTGACCCTTTAAGAGCTCCTCCCCTTTAATGTGAGCGAGCTGGTCTCAGTGTTATTGTCTGACGACTACTTTGTTCTGTACCGGTCCTCTAGAGTTCCTCCCCTTTAACGTGAGCGAGCCGGTCTCAGTGTTACCGTCTAACGACGTGCTGTAGTAGTTTACCCTGTCCCTTTGGGATAACGTGTGCGTCAATGAACGTGAGTACTTTACCTGCGTTTAGTTCGTTCATTCAGTCTACTCTGTACTTAGTGCGTCCCCGCTGATCCATTCCTGTTGATGTCATTCCCCCCATTATTGAAACACCGCGCCGTTAGCTTAGCTACACGTTAGCCAACCTACGTTCCCCCTCCTATGATATGCTGCTGCGCTGTGTGGCTAGCTTAGACGCACGTTAGCTAGCCTAAGCTATAACTATAACTCACTCATTACCCCTAGTGAACTGAATGTATCTTACACCTGGTTTACAGTCCACTTACCTATACTATTTACATGCACTGAAGGAGTAATTCCCTGCATAGGTTATGTAGGTTATGTATATTAACTCTGGTTAAGTGAATGCTCTAGTTACTATTTGCACTATACTACTAATGGATATTCTTGTTTATGTACATCACTACTGTGTTATTAATGTATACTGTATTGTATTCCTCTGTAGACAACCACACCTGGAAATCTATCAAATAACAACCAGTAACTGCAGCACGCCTCTGTGTAATTCTTTAACGGGTGTTACAACCCCATAGTGTCCGCCAGTTCCATCAAACGCACCCTGTGGAGGCCCTAGCCCTCCGTTTCAGATAGAAACAGGGCGGTAGTTGCCTGGGTCTAATTTGCTGCCTTTTTTGTGCACGGGGGTCACTCTCGCAATTTTGAAGTCCTTGGGGACGTGTCCCTGTTTTATAGAGAGGTTTATTATGTGTGTGATGACTGGGGTGATGGCGGCTGCTGAGTCCCTGAGGAATTTGGAGGGGATGTTGTCATGGCCAGTGGCCTTGTTAGGTTGGAGGGTGCTCAGTTTTTTGAGTACCTCATCTGTTGTTACCATTTCCAGTTTGAAGTCGTTTTTGCGGACCCCTAGGTTTTTGTAGTATGCTACTATGTGTTCTACCCCATATAATAATGCCCTGAGTGGGAGTATGTAGCTATCGTTATTTTAGGTGCTGCACAAACCAATCTCATTGTACTGTATTGTGCAATGACAATAAAGCTTTCTACTTCTACTTATGGTCAAAAATCATATTGCTTAAGCGGCTGGGTGGCGTAGCGGAGATTGCGCTCGTCACCAATGCAAGAGACTCCGGTATCGAATCCCAGTCTCAGCATTGCCTTCGGCTTGGGCCGGCCGTCGTACTGGCTCATTTGGCAGAGTCAGCGGGGTGGAAGTCGATGGGTGGGGATTGGCCATTGTGGACAGCGACCCCTACAGGTCGGTTGGGAGACGGCTGCACAGCAGAGACAGGAAGCGGCGAGGGTAGTGTGAGCCTGCCATGCGTTACACCTCGCCAATGAGAGTCCGCGCTGGCAGGAGAAAATATGTGACAGGCTGCCTCCTCGTGTGCCGGAGGGAACACGTGATGCAAGGCTTCTATCCTCTCTATAACCGACCAGTGGGGGGCATAGTCGAGCAACGTTCAAGACAGGGGAGGGGAGAATTGGATACACGAAATTGGGATGGGAGAAAAATAGAAAATGAGAAAAAGTGGATAAAAAAAAATCATATTGCTTCACGTCTGAAGAGACATGAGGCTCTGCCGTACGCGACCCACTCCGAAGACAGTGGCAGGTGAGGAGTTTGACTGGGGCTATCCTACACCTATCTAACCAGGTTGTTCATTGGATATTGCAGATAATAGGATAGCTTGCTGATACTCTTGATGCAGCTGTCAACCTACTGCAATGTGCCGGTATGTAAATGTCACAGGTTAAGTCTGTAACATATATGACCAGTTTTATGCATTTGAATAAGCCACAAAAAAAGCATCTTGATTAACAATGTATTTGTTTACACCTTTGCTCAAGAGGGTCACGAATTTGTACCAAATTGGAATAAAAAAGAATCAGCGACCAAATTAGTTTTAACAGAAATGTGGCTATAACATTGAGAGTATTGCAATTAACCAACAAAATTAAGCTTGTCTGAACATTTATGAGTTATGCAGTGATGTTATGTTAGTTATCAGAAAAGTGAAAAGACGGGCGGATAGGTGGTGCAGTGGGCAAGGCGCTCACCACCAATGCAGGAGACGCTGGGTTCGAGCCCAGCTCTCCGCATTGCTATCAGCTTGGCTGGTCGTTCATACTAATACAATTGGCAGTATTAGGGGGTGGGAAGCTGATGGGTGGGGATCGGACGTTGTGGACAGCGACTCCTACAGGTCGGTTGGTGCGCCTGCGCAGCAGAATCAGGAAGCGACGGGGGCGGCGTGCCCTCCAAACGCAGACCCCCGACGCTGAGAGATTGCGCTGTGCAGGTGAAAAGATGCGACTGCTGCTTCCTCGAGTACCGGAGGGGACACGTGATGTAAGGCTTAGTCCACATTGCAGCCGGCTTGTGGGAGGCATGGCCTAACAGCGTTCGAGACAGGGGAGGGTAGAATTGGACGATACGAAATTAAGATGGGAGAAAAATAGAAAATGGGAGAAAAAATAGATAAAAAAGAAAAGAAAAGTGAAAAGACTATAGTTCTGTGTAAGGAAACCATACCTTTATCACTGTGTTCAACGTTGTTTCCATGGACACAGTGAATAAACAAGAATGCACAGACATTGTGAAATTAACTTGTTTAACTTTTTTCAACAAATCTTTGGTTCTTATTTCTAAAAGACACACAAGTAAAGGTAGCACCGGTTAGTTGACTTTCTGTTTGACAGTGGAATGTCTTCCACCTCTCTGTGTAGGAGAGTGAGCCTGCTGTAGCCTCACATCTTTGGGCTCTGCATTTTGTGCTGAATAGTCAGTTTTTATGTAGCCTAATTTGTACTATTGTAGACTCCATTCTCTACCAGTAGGCACTATTGTTTATATATTTTAAGAACAGCAAAGTGATCAAAATACATCAAACGAAAAAATAAAATATCAATTACGATTTTTATTTGACTTTTATTTGAAAAATGTATGCGTACCATATATTGAGATACATTATTTATTTTATAAGGAAATATATTATACTTTTCTTTGATAATTGGTTAAAGCCTGTACAATTATCTTTCATGTCTAGTACGGTACATTCAGATACATTTTCACAATGAAATTATGAGCATATCAAATGACATTAATATTGATTTCTAACATAATTACATCTGTCACACATGTCAATGGTTACAATGGCGCAAGCAGACTTAGCTGATTTTATAAAAAATACTGTAGAAACAGCAGTAGCAAACATAGTTTGCAAAGGAAATACAGTAAGCTGGGAATGTTCATTTGGAGTCCCCATGTCCCTCTACATACAGTATCATCTCCTTCTGAAATGTTAGAATCAAAACATACAGTACAACACTACTTATATATTTACATCTGGTAAACCATTCATTTGCTGTGGACTCGTCTACAGCTCAGTTTTTCCATTGAAATGGACGGACAGATGGCGGTGCCCAACTTCAGCTCTGGAATATGTGTGTAGTTCAATCACAGAGCATCATAAGTCATTACCACACAGCACAGACCAAAAAGACCTTTCCTATCCTTCTTCTATCTATTACATTCAACTTTCACTTTCACACGTAACATTCCTCTGTTCGAGTGGGTGATCCCTGCACAGACTTATGCCAAAATATGATCAAATGTATCACTTGGAAGCATTCATTTATTATGCATTTATTGTTCTAATGTAGGCTATAAATTGATGGAAGGCCATAACATGAGACCTTCCTTTAAGGGGAACACCATTCAAATACTAATGTGTTATTTCCATCGCCTAAGACAGTTCAATCAATAGTTGTGAACATGAGCTACTCTCTCCCAAAGCCAGAAACCAGAGAAGTAAGACTCAAACTTGTGACGTCATCAGGTATAAAGCTGCTCTATACAATGAATGGGAGACTGATTTTGTGGACCCAAAGAACATCTGTTTTCTTCCTATTATAATTTTTTCTTACTTATACTTTATTCTATAGTAGTGTTCTTAGTTCTGAAACAGAAAATGTACCTGGGTGCTCTCGGTGTAATCTACAAAATCCTTCCCAATTCACTGTCTATGGAGCAGCTTTAGACATTATACTTGATGACATCACACGTTTGAGTTTTAGCACTCTAGTTTTTCGATTTGGGAAACCTTTTTGTACTGTCTTAGACCAGAGGAATAACATGTATGAATTCTGATATTGGTGCGTAGTTCCCCTTTAAGTATTTAAAGTATGAAGGTGTTTTCAGATGTACTTCTTAAAGTATGAAGTTGTTTTCAGATGCACTTGTTGGTGTAGTCTCAAACTCACCCCGGGGTACTTTCAAAGATCTGAAATAAAGTTGATCGAAGGCATATTTTTAGGTAACATTCATCATGCTATTATATGACAACAGAATATGGCACTCATATTCATAATCTCAGGCATTTGTGATTTGTGTAGTGATGGCACTTGGGTGATATAAAGCAAAACATAGCATCCTACTGCAGATGCGCATCATTCATACTATGTGAGAAAAGTAGTCTTGGACCAATGTGGTGGAATGTACAACCTCCTACAGTGGCAGATAGTTTGTGGGACGATTAAAAAGAAAGTAATTTTGTTGCACCTGAAACAGTATCCTCAGCATTCATTCTTCCCACAAGTGGTTTGTGTGAAAACACTACTCCAGTCTAAGTACAACACATGCACGCACACGCACACACACACACACACACACACACACACACACACACACACACACACACACACACGCAGGCAGGTGAGGTGAGAAACCACACAATGTTCCCACCTTCTCCACTGTTCTAGCAAACAGCAGAACAGTGGTGTTGGTCTCTGCTCAGGAGTGTACATGCAGTAGGCCTGACGGAACCAGGAAGTGTTGGGTAAAGGGCATGAGTTTTAGGTACCAAAGCAGGAATGTATATTTGTGTGGGCGGAGAAACTGGTTGTGCTGTTGGAAGAGAGCCGGTCTAAACGCAGTCATCAGTCCAGGTAGCTGTGGGCAGGCAGGGAGTGAACTTAAACTGGTGCCACATAGTTCCCAGGGAAAGTTCCAAAGGCTCTGGTCCGTTCTGACGTACCTACAGAGAGAGAGAGAGGAATGCATGCTGTGTTCATTATAGCAAAAACAAACATGAGATTGCATACATGATTGACACGCACATCAAGGTAATGTGTTAGGCTGGATACGTCGATGCAAAAGAAGATAAAGCCTGCATACTTTAACTCCATTATACACTTTTATTGACAAGCTTCTGATCCAAAGTGATGTTCATCAATTTGGATTTTCATCTGAACGTAAATTAATATCCACACTGGGTTAAAACATTGTCTACAGACTGTTTCAGAACAATTCTGTTACTAAGGGAAACAACTTGGGCCCAAGTGTATTTCCTGTCAGCTATTGTATTAGCAAACACTGCAACAGGACAATTGACAATGTTTACGTGGTCATGTTTGTAAAAGTCTATAAATAAATATGTATTTGGAGTTCCAAGTGTGCAGGCTTTACCTTCTCGTACACTACATACATGATAAACCACAAGATTGAGGCTATCGTACAATGTACAACCACATGCACATCAAACTTGTAATGTTTCACTATGTCCAGTAGAGGGCAGACTCATACATGTTTTAGCATGTGCTGAACTGAGAAGTAGCACAGTCAGTTCCTTACCTACAAACCAGCCATCATCACATTTCTCCATCACTTGTACAGTGTCTCCTTCTCTCAGCTCCAACTCATCCCTGTTCTGTGGTTTGTAGCTGTAAACAGCTTTATATCTGAATATAAAAACATGGAACAAACAAAGAACGTAAGACATGGATTCTACCAGGGTGCAATGCATTGATGAGCAGTGTCTCTAAGTCTAGATGCCAAGTGATCTTGGTTTATGTTGAATAACAACACAAAACTCTAGACTTACACTTGTCCTTGCACCACTGTCGATCCAGAGTTGTTAGGTTCTTGGATTTGGGGCTGGGAGTTTACTTGGGGAATAGGCAGAGCAGTCGGTTTTGTTATTCCGCCCTAGAAGAAACACAAAACATCATGTCATGCTTTACAAAGTGAGACATTATTGACAACATTCCCATCCACAACCCAGGACAACACAAACAATCCCAGCAGTTGAGTGTTCAGTCATGCAACGCTTTTCTGTACAAGAAGCAGTAAGTGCAGACCTGTGAAGGATCAGTGTATCTGGGGTTGTTTGTTGTGGCTGCTCCCACTCTGTGTACAGATGCTGATGTCTGAGTGGATGGTGAAACAGCTCTGGCCACAGAGTTCTGGTTAGCTGAATAGGTCCCACTCCAGTGGCTGTTCTGGTTGGTGGCTGACACATGGCTAGAGGTGGTGTGGGGCCAGTGATTGGTTGTTTCTTTGGATATGGAGGTCTGGGTCGGTGAGCGTGACTGTGAGCGCGTGCTACCATAAGGTACAGGTGAGGACGGCTTGAGGGGAGAGTGTTCAGGCTCTGGGCTGAGGGATAAGGGAGTGAGGGGTGAGAGGGGTGAGCGAGGACATGGTGAGTGGAGAGGGCGCCCTGGACTCTCAGGGGAAGTAGGAGACATGGGGCAGGCCGAGTAGTCACTGCTGGTAGTGGATTTGGTGCGGGGCATCTTGTTGACCTGGACGTAGTTGATGGGGAAGATGCCACTCCGGCTGGTCCCTGAGATCCTCCCCTCCAACCACTTATCATCCACCCATCTGGTCACACAGATGACCTCACCCTGAGGAAGAGAGGCACAGAAGACATGTAGTTTAGCGTTAGTTCATGCAGGACACTGAAGTCATACGTGCCAATCATTCAGCTGATCAGAATGTTCACCAATCCTAATCAACAAGGCTAAAACTCTGTCAATGGGGTGGTCCATCTAAGCTGTTCAGCCTCCCACTACTCAGTGCATGGCTGCACTCTGGCATTGGTTAAAACTCCCTCCCCAGCCTCTACTTGCATCAACAAACAGGGTAATAGAATTGACAATAAAATATAGATGTGTACTCCATCGATGATAATAATAATAATAGCCCACTGTGCCAGAGTCTGTGTCGGGTTTAGTAGTTAAGAGTTAAACAGTTCTAACAGTTCTCCAGCCGTCTGTTGCAGCCTTGCATGTATTTGCAGTGATATCATCTTGAGAGCAGAGCCTATTCCTGCCAAATAGAGCTGTATAAGTGTGACAAGTGTGATAAGTAAGACAAGTGTGTTCCTGACTGAAATTACATAAGTGACACACTTAATATTGTTCAGTAGTAATGGCATACATTACAATAATCTGATCACATAAAATTGGTTCAAAAACATTTGAATTTGTGATTACTAAGAATTATGTTCCAATGGGGGAAATCTAGGAAAGGTTATGACTGCAATCATAAATTCATATAAGGCTAAATCTGTCACAATCCGCCTGTTTAGCCTGGCCACGTCCCCCGCCAATTCAGAGACCCTTCCCTGCACCCCCCTTTCCCTCAGCCGCTCTTGGACAGCTCCCTACTCATCCTGCTCCCATCCCTAAGCATGTGCCGCCATCTAGTGGACTTCTCCCACTACTGCCGCTGTTGGTGGCCATTCATGTTTGTATTCTCAATATGTCCTTAATGTTTAATGTATTCTCCGTCATGTTGTTCATGTTGCCCACTCTGTTTCCTGGTCTGGTCTAGTGTGTTGTCTCTTGTATTTGTATTTATTGTTATTCAGTCCTGTCATGTATTTGGTGTCACTTTGTTTGTCAGCGTGTGTCTCTGTCCAGGTGTGTCTCGTTGTAATTAGTCTCCCTATATATGCTGTGCTTCCCTGTTACTCCCCTGTCGGTTCGTTATCAATGTTGACCTTGTTTCCTGTATCCTGTATACCTGTTTGCTGCCTTGTGAAAATACAAGTAAAGCCTTTTCGTTGAACTACACCCCGTCGTGTCCTGCCTGTCTCTCTCTCTCGTCCTGTCCTGCATTTTGGGTCCACACCACCACCGAACCGTAACAAAATCATGGTTGTAGATTAAAATAACATTGAAATTGCACTCAACTCAGAATACAATTCAAATGACCTGTTTAGCTTCACGTTCTATGGATTTTGGAGGGAAAGTAGAAAAGTGATTGAAAACCAAATGGTGTTGGTGTAATCCAGTGGATTACGTAACCTGTAATATTTAATGCGTTACATTTTTTAAAGTAACCCTCCCAAACCTGCTACTGTAGAAAGATACTATAACACCAAATATCTAGAGTTGATCAGTTCTAGATTGAATGTAAAATTGGTGCTAACTTTGCGAAAAGAGAGTTCCACAGGCAGGTCAGCATTGAAGTTATACAGAGCCACAGCTTCCCCGTAGTCCAACACCTGGATGGTAGGAGATTTGATGGGTGTAGGCTTCTCTGTAGGGGCCAGAATCTAGGAGGGAGAGAGGAAAGAGGTTCATATTATCCTTCAGATGAGATGCTAAACCGAGGTCCTGACTGAATCTCGGTCATTAAAGAACCCAGGACGCCTATTGCAAAGAGTAGGGGGTTCCCTGACGTTCCTGGCCAAATTCCCAATCAGGTCTATGACATCAAGGCCACCATAATCATCCCTTCCCCTTAATTGGCTGATATCAATTCCTGTCTCCTGAGCCGTTCAGCCATTGTGTAGTGTGATGTGTGCCTGGTGCCAGTGTATGGCAGCCATTGAGCCTGCGTAGCCCAAGGTTGGGTGCTACTGCTACCAGTGGTGGTGAAGGAGGCAATTTCCACCCTACATTGTGGGGAGCTCTTTGAGTGTCTAGAAAAGCGCTATATAAACGAATGAATTAATTATCACATGCAGTAAGTCATGAAAAATAGCACATTGCAATATTATTTGAATAGAAGGACCATGTCGAAGATATATACTATGGATGGAAAATGTTGTCATGTATTGCTAAATAAGGAAGACTATAATAGCGGTATATTATGGTGTGCGGGTTATACTTCTACTTTGTAGAAGAGAACTACTGAAACATACACTCACCTCCACGTAGGTTGTGGGGAAAATACCCGCTCTTCCATGATGTTCTCCTTCAAACCAGTTGGCATCTACCTGCCTGTGGATGTAGACAATATCCCCCTTTTGCAGAGTCAGTTCCCTGGGAAAAGGAAGACAATATAGTAGTAAACATGACAAGATAGCTATCTTCACAATTAACCTATCCCAAGCCCTGCCCTCTTTTCTTGATCCTCCAATCACAACTGCGAAGCAACAGTTTGATTGGAGGATCAAAAAAAGAGGGCAGGACTTGAGATAGGCCAATGATCTGTATTAAAATGTAGCTTACATTTACATTTAGTCATTTAGCTGATGCTTTTATCCAAAGCGACATAAAGTTCTGTACAACAAGTCAGCAGAAAGGGTACAACTCTGGCAGCTAAGGGTAAGTAACATTGTTCATCAAACTGTGTCGAACTTGTGCTGGTAGTAATATAAGCAAGGTAGATTACTTAGTAGCAAAGTGCATAATATAAAAGACAGTTGTTACAATACTTTCTCAGAAAACAGACAATAGAATCCTGGATTTAATTAGCCGGTTCTAACCGGGATATCAATATGATGTTTGCTTCTTTTTGAGGGAAAGTAAAGGGCCAGTGAGAAAGAAATTATTAATTTGCAGATCAGCTGACATTGTAACTCACTTGGGTGACTGAGCCTGGAAACTGAACTTGGCTCTTGCTGCTTTCATCTAAGGGAAACAAACAAAACATAGTTGAACAAAGAGTTTTGAAGGTAAAACCCTCTCTTAGGGGTACAGGCCTTTTCCAGCCATTTAATAGAGCAATCAGGAGAAGTTAAACTAAAAGCTTTGTAACATTAGCTAATTGATTTCCATACCAATCCAAATCCATTCAGACCACAGGATATGAAATAACAAAGCACCAATTACACGTAAAATACAGTCGAATCTACATTCCCATCTGTAATTTTTTTGGTTAAATTAATTTCAAGAAATCCACGTGAACATACCTTCTTCTCCTCTCTCTTAGGCGGAAGCTCCATGGTGTCATATGTAGGGGAGAGCCGTTCTACTGTGAAGTGAAGTGGAGGGGAATCACATCCAGACAGATTTAGTTAAAGGGAAAACAACACACAACCCAAATCCAATGAGAGTCACAGCCACGCCGAGCACATTAAGGTGGGGAAGGACTCTAAACATAGAAACGCTTCATTGCACGTTATGTTATGTTAAAGTAGTCAAAACGGTTTGGGGCCAGCTCAGCTCTCCCTGGACTAATCTCCCAAGAAAAACAATTGGATAATGCTAATCTATAATCAGGTCTTCCGGTGCAGTTCCTATTGGCTCCGCTTCCTCCCCACCCATGAGCCGTACCCTCTCCTTCCTATACTACCAGAACTGCTCATGTCAGTCTCAGTTAAAATCTGTCATCCCAGACGAGCAGACTGCAGCAGAGGAAATGAAAAGGAATCACGAGACCCACAGTGTTCCATTGGATTACCAGAGGCTTTCATCAAATGTATGGTGCCTGATTAGGTTATGTGTCCTACACACTAAACAGTGCAGCATGTGTTGTGTTGAATTCAACTTGAGGAGTATTGCTATTTAAGCGCTAAGCCATATCACAGCCAACTTATATACACTGTATCTACAGTATGTACAGTACATAGTGCTGGTAAAAGAGTATGCTCGTTAACAAGTAGGGCTCACAATGTGTTTTGATGCTCCAGCTGTTTTGATGCTGGTGAAGATCCCAGGCGGGATGGAAACATTGTCAAATAGGCCTATATTTAATTTGGATCACCAAAACAGATCTTTCTTGACATATTTTCGTTTCACATTTGGGCTCTGGACCACATATTGTAGGTGGGGTGTGCATAAACACTAACTTCTAAAAGAGTATCCAGTCAGCTACCTAAGTCATTGGGAAGATTGGCTTAGCCAAGGCAGAACTTCTATTAAATGACAGTCTACACGTTTGTTTGTTTGTTTGTTTGTTTGTCTGTTTGTTTGTTTGTTTGTTTGTTTGTTTGTTTGTTTGTTTGTTTGTTTGTTTGTTTGTTTGTTTGTTTGTTTGTTTGTTTGTTAAAGAAAAAGAACACTTATCTTTACCCTTGGCCTCACTCAACTTTGGTCCGACCTCTCCAACCGATCACACTTCATTTCACTCCACAACCATTCCTCATCTCCACCATTTCAACTTCCACTGCTATGCTGATGACACTCAGATATACCTCAGCACAATCCCCCACAACCCAGCTCTCTCACATCGACTCCTGCCCATCTGAAATAAAAGTCAGGATGCAACAAGATTTTCTCAAACTCAACAGTGACAAAACTGAACTCCTCATCAGCTCCAAGTCCACCCTCAGAATCAGAACACAACAACCCCATACTCACCATCGATGGCAGCACTGTCTCCCCTTTCTCCCAGACACGCAACCTTGGTGTGATTCTTGATCCCACCCTCTCCCTTGAACCCCATAATCTGAAGAAACACTGATCCACACCTTCATCTCCTCCCGTCTTGACTACTGCAACTCACTCCTCTATGGCATCAGTGCTGCTCCATCAATAAGACTCCAACTGGTCCAGAATGCATCCGCCCGACTTCGAACTCACACCAAAATCCTGGCACCACATCACCCCAGTCCTAAAGCACCTCCACTGTCTCCCACTGGATCGACTACAAAATTCTGGTCTTCACCTACAAAGCCCCCTACCAACCGTCTTGGTCCCTCAGATCCACCCCGGATCAAGAGTCCTGCCCAGGTTTCCAATCCCATCTCAAGACCCATCTCTTCTCCACTGCCTTCTCTTAGCCCTCCATCCATCCTTGTGTGATTGTTATGTTTGTTTGATGTCTCACTGCCACCGCCCTTAGTGTGAAGTGAGTTCTAGAAAAGCACTAAGTACTGTTTTTTATTATTATTATCATTATTATTATTACCATGTGTGGGAATAGGGGCTGTCCTCTGAGCGATGACTGGTGATGGGATAATGGAACGATGGACAGGCTGCTTTGTAGCTGTCACAGAGCTGGAGGGAAAGAGAAAAAAAAGAAAACAAGAAAAATGAAAGCACTGTATCAATCTATCACTGTGTGGTTTTCTTTTCAAACATTATCCCAGTCAACAAGAGGTTCCTAACAAGATCAGAGAACCATGAACGAACACGCACGCACGCACGCACGCACGCGCGCGCACGCACACACACACACACACACACACACACACACACACACACACACACACACACACACACACACACACACACACACACACACACACACACACACACACACACACACACACACACACACACACACACACACACACACACAGTGAAAAGCTCTAATCTCGAAGTTGTGTGTATCATACAGGGCAAGCATCTGGCTGCAGCTGCTGGCTTTCATACTATACATGAAAATGAGACGAGGCAGAGGCTGTGGACAAACACACAGACGAAGAGAAGACAGACAGCTAGAGGACAGACAGCTAGAGGACATGCAGCTAGAGGACATGCAGCTAGAGGACATGCAGCTAGAGGACATGCAGCTAGAAGACATGCAGCTAGAGGACATGTAGCTAGAGGACATGCAGCTAGAGGACATGCAGCTAGAGGACATGCAGCTAGAGGACATGCAGCTAGAAGACATGCAGCTAGAGGACATGCAGCTAGAGGACATGCAGCTAGAGGACATGCAGACATGCAGCTAGAGGACATGCAGCTATAGGTCATGCAGCTAGAAGACATGCAGCTAGAGGACATGCAGCTAGAGGACATGCAGCTAGAGGACATGCAGCTAGAGGACATGCAGCTAGAGGACATGCAGCTATAGGTCATGCAGCTAGAAGACATGCAGCTAGAGGACATGCAGCTAGAGGACATGCAGCTAGAGGACATGCAGCTAGAGGACATGCAGCTAGAGGACATGCAGCTAGAGGACATGTAGCTAGAGGACATGCAGCTAGAGGACATGCAGCTAGAGGACATGCAGCTAGAGGACATGTAGCTAGAGGACATGCAGCTAGAGGACATGCAGCTAGAGGACATGCAGCTAGAGGACATGTAGCTAGAGGGAGATGCAGCTAGAGGACATGCAGCTAGAGGACATGCAGCTAGAGGACATGCAGCTAGAGGACATGTAGCTAGAGGACATGCAGCTAGAGGACATGCAGCTAGAGGGAGATGCAGCTAGAGGACATGCAGCTAGAAGACATGCAGCTAGAGGACATGCAGCTAGAGGACATGTAGCTAGAGCACATGCAGCTAGAGGACATGCAGCTAGAGGACATGCAGCTAGAGGACATGCAGCTAGAGGACATGTAGCTAGAGCACATGCAGCTAGAGGACATGCAGCTAGAGGACATGCAGCTAGAGGACATGCAGCTAGAGGACATGCAGCTAGAGGACATGTAGCTAGAGCACATGCAGCTAGAGGACATGCAGCTAGAGGACATGCAGCTAGAGGACATGCAGCTAGAGGACATGTAGCTAGAGGACATGCAGCTAGAGGACATGCAGCTAGAAGACATGCAGCTAGAGGGAGATGCAGCTAGAGGACATGCAGCTAGAGGACATGCAGCTAGAGGACATGCAGCTAGAGGACATGCAGCTAGAGGACATGCAGCTAGAGGACATGCAGCTAGAGGACATGCAGCTAGAGGACATGCAGCTATAGGTCATGCAGCTAGAGGACATGCAGCTAGAGGACATGCAGCTAGAGGACATGCAGCTAGAGGACATGCAGCTAGAGGACATGCAGCTAGAGGACATGCAGCTAGAGGACATGTAGCTAGAGGACATGCAGCTAGAGGACATGCAGCTAGAGGACATGCAGCTAGAGGACATGCAGCTAGAGGACATGCAGCTAGAGGGAGATGCAGCTAGAAGACATGCAGCTAGAGGGACATGCAGATGGTACTGTCTGAATCTCACATTTGTCTGAGCATTGACAAAGGCAGATCATCAAAAAACATATCCTCATCAATGTAGTAAAGGACTTTAAAGGAATCTTTAACTCTTTCAAGGTGTACCATATCTCACATGTGCGATTAGAACATTATACTGATGATAACACTATGGGTACTGTCCAGTGAATGCTATGATAGATATCATTCTGAGAACATTCCCATTTTTTTCCATTGCAGCTTCCTGGTGGCTCAGGAACTAAGGTGTACGTGGGTTTTAATCCTATCCACATAATCCCCTCTCTCGTTTCCTGTTTTGCTGTTACTGTCTACTCATCACTAGGCTGTCTAATAAAGACGAAATGGCAGGAAAATAATTATTTAAAAAAAAAGAGAGAGAGAGAGAGTTGGCATCCAACACACTACAATCCAGCCAGTGTTGTGATCCAGTGCTTACAGCTGGCTGCCTCTGCCTGAAGCCAAACAACTGGTGGTGACAGGAAGCAGTAAAAGAGCTGCCATATTCTCACTGCTTTATGTTTCCATTTTATTTCTCCTTAGCAACAGACACATTAATAGGCCCCTACTACTACAACAACCTTATAGATAAGGGGTCACCGGGCCAAAACACAACCATTAACTCAACTTAGCAAACAATTAAAAGAGAATCATCCAAGAATGTGTTACATACCAGCTAAGACATGTGGAATGCCGTCCTCTTGAACTAACAAACATTGGACTTGAACTTGGTAGAGTTCAACAGCATTAGGGAAGAATGCCCTAATACACTAGTTGCCTTGAGGAACCCTGCAAGGTTTGAGAGGCTCTCGCTGATTGGTCAAGGCCATGATGACGGCAAGCAGCAGAGGGAAGGGTAGCTGTGGTTAAGGTATTCACACTTGATGAAGCAATATCTAACTGGATTAAGAGGCTGGGAGTTGGCTTCAGATGAGCTCGGGTATGTGGCTGTCAAAGGGTTCCTCCATTAACCTCTTCCTGCTGTGACCTCCACTGACAGTCTGCGGGATGCACAGCCATTACACAGACTGGACAATAAATAGAGGATGACTCAACTGCAAAGCATTTCTCTTTGTTTTATTCATCATTCTTCATCGCTGGATAGTTGCTTGTTAGTTATCTGTCTGGTCTCAACAATAGTACACTTTCAGTGCACAACATTGTTACGGACCCTTTGTACCAAAATAGCCGCAATTACACAATTATAAACACCCATGAGTGTCATGAGCCACAGCTGAACCAATAGCAAAGACAACTGAGAAATCAAATAATGTGAATTACATGTAATATTGTGTGAATTACACAATAATGACACAGACATAGTGTTGTAATAGCAACTTAGTATGGTATAGAACTATAGCTATCACATTATTATTAATGCACTGAATACTAAAGTGTCTCAAACAGAGTGATGTCACTCACCTGTCCTGTGTTGTCACTGTCCCTGGAGCAGACCCTGGGTCAGTGTGTCTGGCTTCCTGTGTTGTCACTGTCCCTGGAGCAGACCCTGGGTCAGTGTGCCTGGCTTCCTGCAAGCAGAGAGCAGAGCACATTACATTCTGTTTCCAACAGCACCAGCACTCTCAGTCTACTGTAGCGTAAAACCACAGAGGCAATCGCACAGCAGCTTTAGACAAGAGCAGAGGTGCTGACCACTCCCAGAGGAACAAGACGTCCCCTGGGTCCTACACTCCTTTGATTACAGGAGTACTGCCTACAATTTGTCTGGAACCTCTTTGATTTAGGTAAAGCAAAACTATAGCGTATGAAGCTGATCAATCCCGGTATGAATCAAGACTACAAAAGTGAACCACCATCATTCTTTGAAAGATAATTATCAAAACCTCCCTCTTATCTAGCGCAGTGTGACAGCAATGCAGCACTCTCAACAGTTAACATTCCCCAATGAAGTAAATCCTTAAGGGAAAATTAAGTCTTGCAGAATCTTTGTTTATCGGCAGGCAGATTTGTATTGGCAGGGGGGTGGGGGCGCAGGCCAGGGGGGGTGGGGGCGCAGGCCAGGGGGGGGGGGCGCAGGCCAGGGGGGTGGGGGCACAGGCCATGGGGGGGTGGGGGCGCAGGCCAGGGGGGGGGGGGCGCAGGCCAGGGGGGTGGGGGCGCAGGCCAGGGGGGTGGGGGCACAGGCCATGGGGTGGGGGCACAGGTGGAGGATTGACGGCTGGACTTGCAGGCAGGTGATTAGGAGCATACTCATCCTAGTGCAAGGCAGGCAGGTTTCTCACGCCTGTGACCCAAGTCACAGAACAAAACAACACGCGTGGACGGTTAGGCCTGCCGCGATAAGCAATAAATCGATTAATTGCCGCGATAATTAAAATGAATGCAATGATTTTGACGGGCGCGATTAATTGCTATTTGCGCGTTTGTTTTAATGAGGCGGAACCAGTGCCCCTTGTCAGTCACTGTCCGTGTTGGGAGGCGGGCCGCTGGCTTTACTACAGAGCACAGCACAGGAGCTCCGTGGGGCAACGCCACATAGCTTAACTACATTTCTCAATAGTGTTGCTCCTTTTAACCAAGTAGCGTTATTTGTAGTGTAACGTTACAAATACAAACATTTGTTTTATCATTAGCTCAAAAACACAGAACCGGACGAGACAAGTTGTCGGCTCATAGGTTCTGCTAGGATAATCACAACAACGAAACTGGCCCCTACAAATGTCCTAACCTAGTTGTACAGTAAATAACCAAGTAAGGCTTTGTCAATATTCCAATGTAAAGTGTAAAATGTGTGTGTGTCCCCTACCCAACCCCCCCCACCTCCAATGTACAGCCCTCACCCAACCCACCCAACCCCACCCAACCAACCTCCTCCAATGTACAGTTTCTACGCCAAATGTATATACACTCCTTTTCTGGACACTTTTGTATCACAAACAGTACTGTATTTGCAAATCTGATATGTCATAAATGTATAGATGTAGCAGTACTGTCTATCTGTATGTCATGTATGTCATATATGTTATGATGAATTGAAAATGGGGGACCCTGATGTAAACAAGACGAAAGTCTTTCTCTGGTCTGCATCCCCTTAACAATTGTATGTATTGAGCTGTACTGTACTGTACCCATTCTGCAATCTGTTAATAAACTTTTCAATCAATCAATCAATCAATACTTCCGGTCCGGTCGGTGGGCTTCAAAATAAAAGTCTAAAACACCGGAAAAGACGGAGCAGTGGGCTTCAAAATAAAAGTTGGGAAATAAATGTCTCCAAAAATAATTCTCTAACCAGTCGCAATAATATCGCTTATCGCGATATTTTCGGGGGCAATTAATCGCCCAGCAAAATGTGTTATCGTGGCAGGCCTACACGTGGTCAAAAGCTAGCAAGCGGTGGGTGGTCTTGCTGAGAGTGTTCACTGGGAGAAGGGTGTGAGGGTGAGTGGGGATTCATCCACAGAGGGTGGGGAGGGATGCTTCAAGAGGACGGGGGGCTCAGTACCTCACCCCGGCCTCGACGCTGCTGCTTCTTCTGGGAAAGTCTCCTCTCCAGGCCCTGGATCTCTGAGTCCAGCTCAGCCTCAAACTGACTCAGTTCAGAGAACAGACTGGCCTGAGCCGGAGCAGCAGTTAAATGGTTAAAAAAGGGTCAAATTAAAACAAATACAGAGTAACATTTTTGGGAGCTAATGAAGTCCCTTTTATACAGATACAGATCTAAATCTCAACAGACAGAATGGAGAAAGACAAAATGCTTGGGTGATGTGAAGATAATAATATAGGAAAGCTACTCGCCTCTATTGAGGGGGAATGTTTTTTCTCAGGTTGTTTATACAGGGGTAAGTGACCCTGAGGAGATAAAACACAAGGCATTAAGAGGACAGAGAGGTAAGACACCAGCACAGGTTGGATACACACACACCAAATTGGATATAGACATTAGCACAGACACGACCTCAGGGAACACCAGCAAGTACGCTTCTACGGTTCAATGTGATTGACTTCATTTAGTCTGCCGCTAACATAAACACCATAGCGGCCAGTCAAAACTGCCTCATCCAAAAGACTTATGGTTCAATGATACTATAGTCCATTCCATCAAGCATGCCTTTAAAAGGGCAAGTTGGACAGCAACCACAAGCTCTCTTTGCTATTTTTTTTATGTTTTCTTTCTAAATAAAATACCTTGGCTGAATGTGACACTCTTAAAGCCAAAATGTTCGCTCAGCCAGCAGTCATCATCACTCACCACGATGGTGGGCTACGATGACGTCACAGGAAAGCAGTGTAGCAACACCTGATATGGTCTGAGTGTTATAAACCCTCTGTCTGTCCACGGGATGTTTAGAAAGGAAGAGCCTTGGCCCCGACATCCAGAGGAAATGAAATAAACCTCCATGCTGTGAGCTATTACACACCACAAGAGGTTAACACCATAATACGTATCACAAGATGCCTCGGCCCCCATGGGGGGGGCGGGGAGGGGGGGGGGGGTGGAAACAAAGATTCCTTTTCTTCACACGCACAAACGCGGGGCTCAATTTGCACCAGATCTGGGACAATGTGACAAGAGCCATTAAAAAAAACTGTGCCCAGACAAATACGCTGCTCACTAAATCACCAAAGGTATTTCAACACAGTCAGGGGGAACGTACAGTAGACACACACACACACATACACACACATATACACACACACACAAGGCTGCTCACTCAATCACTGTGCACACAGACAATGCAGAGCCTTTTTTGGGAGAGCACACAAAATGATCCGTCACATCCCCAGTGACAAACAAACACAGAATACGGTTTGTCATTGGGTCAGTGTCACCAGGCTATACATGACAGAGTAGAACAAGGCAGGCTGAGGGTATACCAGTATACTTTGCTCATGTCTTTACTTGTCTTGTCTCTTGCATCTCTTCCAAATAAAAAGCAGAAGCACGCACACCGGAGTGAGGGGCATGCCATTGTGAACAACACTCATATGTTGCATTTGACCTCACACAAGAAGTCACAATGTCACGTCTTCAGGTGCTCTCATAATAAAACACTCCTCACACCAGAAGACACAATGTCACGTCTTCAGGTGCTCTCATAATAAAACACTCCTCACACCAGAAGACACAATGTCACGTCTTCAGGTGCTCTCATAATAAAACACTCCTCACACAAGAAGTCACAATGTCACGTCTTCAGGTGCTCTCATAATAAAACACTCCTCACACCAGAAGACACAATGTCACGTCTTCAGGTGCTCTCATAATAAAACACTCCTCACACCAGAAGACACAATGTCACGTCTTCAGGTGCTCTCATAATAAAACACTCCTCACACCAGAAGACACAATGTCACGTCTTCAGGTGCTCTCATAATAAAACACTCCTCACACCAGAAGACACAATGTCACGTCTTCAGGTGCTCTCATAATAAAACACTCCTCACACCAGAAGACACAATGTCACGTCTTCAGGTGCTCTCATAATAAAACACTCCTCACACCAGAAGACACAATGTCACGTCTTCAGGTGCTCTCATAATAAAACACTCTTCACACAAGAAGTCACAATGTCACGTCTTCAGGTGCTCTCATAATAAAACACTCCTCACACCAGAAGACACAATGTCACGTCTTCAGGTGCTCTCATAATAAAACACTCCTCACACCAGAAGACACAATGTCACGTCTTCAGGTGCTCTCATAATAAAACACTCCTCACACCAGAAGACACAATGTCACGTCTTCAGGTGCTCTCATAATAAAACACTCCTCACACCAGAAGACACAATGTCACGTCTTCAGGTGCTCTCATAATAAAACACTCCTCACACCAGAAGACACAATGTCACGTCTTCAGGTGCTCTCATAATAAAACACTCCTCACACCAGGAGACACAATGTCACGTCTTCAGGTGCTCTCATAATAAAACACTCCTCACACGAGAAGACACAATGTCACGTCTTCAGGTGCTCTCATAATAAAACACTCCTCACACGAGAAGACACAATGTCACGTCTTCAGGTGCTCTCATAATAAAACACTCCTCACACGAGATGACACAATGTCACGTCGATGTCACGATGCTCTCATAATAAAAGATGCCCAACGTTATTGAGAAAACGTAATCCTTGCTAAACAAAAGATGCCTTAACACCAAGCACTGTTGACGATTTCCATCCCCACACAAAGAAGGTATTCTGCGACTACACAATACATGTGAATAATGATTACGCCGGCTCGACAAATCTAACCCTTAGGAGAATTCCATAAAAGAAGTCGACCAGGAAACTAAAACTAAACTCAAACAGAATTACCAGAAAACAAAAGCCCAAATTCCTTCACTGGAATTATATAGAGTGTGAGATGATGTTTGTAGCTTTGTGTGCCGAAAAGGAGTTACCTGGCTGTGGTCTGAAGTCGTGTTCTGTCCAGGCTCAAAGTCAAATATACTCCTGGGCTGAGGTTGCTGCTTCCCTCCGTCTGACAGCTTATCTACATCCTCGCTCCTGAAATACAATCCCCCAACAGACACAGACACACACGCACACGCACACACACACACACACACACACACACACACACACACACACACACACACACACACACACACACACACACCATGGACAACTTAATCATGGTTTCATTGTCCATGCCTGTTACGACAAATCCAGACTTGTCTATCCACTTTTTCTTTTTCTTTTTCTTTTTTTTGCCATTCCCTCCGTTCCTCATGCAGGCTGAGTTTGGGTTGGTATTCACATTAAAGTCTATACTAGGTCCCTCACTGCCAGGCTGAGTTAGGGTTGGTATTCACATTAAAGTCTATACTAGGTCCCTCACTGCCAGGCTGAGTTAGGGTTGGTATTCACATTAAAGTCTATACTAGGTCCCTCACTGCCAGGCTGAGTTAGGGTTGGTATTCACATTAAAGTCTATACTAGGTCCCTCACTGCCAGGCTGAGTTAGGGTTGGTATTCACATTAAAGTCTATACTTGCATCAATATGAAATCAGCTTCCTCGCAGTATAAACTCACCAATCTGGGAGGGCTCCATATGGGGTCAACCTGAAGAGATCCTTGTCAGTGTTGTTACCAGCGTCTGTACCGACTGAAGACTGGATCCCTGAGGAACAGGGGTCCAGCACAGACCAGTTTTAGGCGAGAACATAGTCGTCCAGTTGACCGGTTCACAAGGATCATTCAGAATATGGAGTTTGATAGTTTCACTTACGTTCAGACGACCACCGTTCCGAGTCCTCCAGTTCAGGCTCTGGCAACAGATAGAACAGAGAGGATTTCAGCCATGCACCGCATTGACACCGGAGCATACAATACAATCCAATGTGGAATCCCACATCTGTGAGCTAGTGAACGTGAATGTTTTTCATTATCCTCTACTAGTACCTTGTCTCCGCTGCAGTAAAGCAGTGTGGGATGGAGTCAGGCTGTCTCTCCCATGGCTTCAGTCGATTAGTGCTAATCTCAGACATATAACTCACTTATGATGCTATATACAGTGGATACATTCCACTGCCAATATTATTCATCCGTGACTAAAACCTGATTCCTTTCTCCATTCAGTCAAAACTATGCATCAGTGACACCTAAAATAACTGCAGTGCCTGAGGCATAATTACCAGGCATGCTCACATAATGAGTTGTACTTATTGGTAAGTAATATACAGTATACTAAGAAGCTATTAAAAACACAAAGCACCTTTAAAAAAAAAAAAAAGGATAAAAGACATATAATTGCATCTCTCAAATGAAGGCAGAAACCGGCACACCGGAGGAGCATGCCGTTCTGACTGCCATTCATATGTTGCCGTTTACCTGGCGTGAGGAGACAGGAGACCTTAATTCATACCAACCCACTCTAATTGAGCTCAGCACTGCAATGGTCTAATGAATGACCTCAGCACTAACAACAGGTAATGTTGTTTTACATAAGTGGTGTATTTTATTGTTGTTTTTTCCCCAAACTGCTCAGCAGGTAATGATGATAAGTGAGAGGTAAAGACGTGGGATGGGTGGAGATGAAAGGAGAGGTTATTGTGGCAGTTAATAGGTAAGGTAGGTATGACATAAGGCTTTAGAATTCTGACGCTTAACTCATGTCTTATTTTGTCTTGTTGAGTAATCTGCTGGCTGGATCAACTCCCCCCCAGTATCTGACATTGATAGAATGGAATTCTTTCTGTGGGATGGAGCGAGTGTGAGAGAGGTGTGTGTGTGTGTGTGTGTGTGTGTGTGTGTGTGTGTGTGTGTGTGTGTGTGTGTGTGTGTGTGTGTGTGTGTGTGTGTGTGTGTGTGTGTGTGTGTGTGTGTGTGTGTGTGTGTGTGTGTGTGTGTGTGTGTGTGTGTGTGTGTGAGCGTGCGTGCGTGCGCGTGTGTGTGTGTGGGTGTGTGGGGGGGTACTTACCTTCTGGCTTCTTGTGTATCTGTCTGAACATGCTCTTGTACCAGTCTCTGGGCTTGTTCACACTCTGGCGAGGGACAGGAGGGGGGATGTGCAAGGTAAACAACTCTTTGAGTATGAACGAATGGGACTTTCAAAAACACTATGGATAATAGAGCAGGTACATGACCAGCTAACACAGAGAATGGTTGGCGTCAAATCACTTTCAATTCAATCAATTCAAAAATTTAACAAGTATATTTGCTGATGATGGAAAATACTTTCTCACCTACTTGTTGGCAGGTTGGATAACACAACATTTACTTGCCAAGTTTGTCAGTATTTAAATTTGAAAGGAAGCAAATTCAAAATGAATGAATGCAAGACAATGGTGACTGTCTGATTATTTTACAATATATTTTTGTTTGTCTTACTGATCTGGAAGCAATGGGCATCCCTGTCTCGTCCACCGGGCCAATCCCAGAGAACTTGATGAGCCTCTCCTCCCTGCTAGCGGCTGACCTCCGGGGCAAAGTGACAGACCCCCTGCCATGGACACCATTGGACAACCCCCCTGGTTTAGGCAAACGAGACGAGGAGATCTTACAGGTCACGTTTTTACATTATTCACATGTTCAAATTCAAGTCAGAAGCTTGGTCCTGAATTGGAGCATGGAGCACCCTGTTTAGTCACTGGTGTCCTACTACAGGCTTAACATATTTATTTAAAATGTAAGATTTCCCCCAACTCCAATTGATGTACAGAGCTGTTGATGCCGGGACCAATGTGATGTAACAGCTTCTAAATGTATAGGCTGTAAAGGGATTGTTTACATTCATATTGTTTGTAAATATTCAAGTATTGGAGGATATAAAAGTTGCAAGGAGATTCTTTTCCATCAAAAAGTCTCAGGCTACCCTTCAAAACCTTTGTAAAAACCCATACTTGAGATTCCAGGTTGGGGCTTATAAGTAAAATCACTGGAGCTGTTTCCACTGTTAATCACAGAGTGGCCTGGCCTATAATACTGTTAATCACAGAGTGGCCTGGCCTACAATACTCTTAATCACAGAGTGGCCTGGTCTATAATACTGTTAATCACAGAGTGGCCTACAATACTGTTAATCACAGAGTGGCCTGGTCTATAATACTGTTAATCACAGAGTGGCCTGGTCTATAATACTGTTAATCACAGAGTGGCCTGGCCTATAATACTGTTCTATTTCATACTGGTTTCCGCTCAGCGTCGTTCTGCACTAACCTCACTTCGTGCACAGCACTGAATAAAAACTCCACAATGTACCTTTACATACCGACATCCGTCTGGCCACACCCCTATCCGCTTACCTTCATAAGCAGGTGTGTGGTCACCTACTCGCCTCCTTCTTCACTTTCACCACAAGGAAGTGCCTTGGTATATACCCCACTTGACGAGGTTGTTAGTTGAAGAAAGTTGAGAGGAAAACAGAAGAACGGGAAGATACGTTGACATTATATCTTTATTTTCTCTCTCACTATTTTCGAGAAAATACGGCGATATTGTCTTCGTCACTGGAGTGTCTGGAAGATGATGATCATTCTGACCTCCACCGGCTTTTTCGTATTAGGGGCTCGCGCCGCTGATATACTCCCCAACTGCAGTCCTCCTTGCTGCGGCTGGATGGGTATTGACCCTCCGGTCATACAGCTGGACTGTGGGAGGCACCGGCTGTTGTGAGAAATCGGTTTCTTCCGTGTTGGGTGAGTACTGTTTTGCTTGCGAGCGCTAGTTGTCTGTTTACGCTATGGGGGTTAGCTGACAATTTTACGAAAGCCGACCCCGGACTGGGGTCCTCTGCTCGGCTTCTTAAAGGCCAACTTGCAGGTTATATTTTTGTTCAATAAACAATGTGACTAGGCCAACGCTGACTTTCATGAAGAGGGGGAAAAAAATTATCGAAATTGACCCAGTTTTAGCATTTTTATCAAACATTTTGTTGACCAAACCACAAGCTCCACGCACATGCATATTTTAATTGCATGTTTCATAGCGTGCGTGTGTCATCTTAATGCTGACGTCACATCAGGGGCAGGGCAGCAGGGGCTCAGAGTCACAGGCAGGTAGTGGCAGGAAGCAGAGCCTTGCTACTACTAGACGAGGAGTGATGAATGAAAATGTATCTGGTTCACCTAACACTATTGCTCCGTGATCATAGCCATTCATCTCTAAAGCTAACCACTATTTGTAACAGCCACAGCCACAACCACGTTACCATATTTGTAATAATGTAAATCATTGTGTCGTTGTAAATATTGTGTATACAACGTTAGCAGCTAACGTAGCTTAGCTTGGTAGCCGCCGTTCTTGAAACTCCTAACAAAGCCCGAATTAAAATGGTTCTCTCCTCTTTGTATACCTTTGTCCTCACAAGTATTCTGCCAGGGAACTTATGGACACGACAATAGTAGTTATAAGGTGTGTGTCGTTGTACATATGCACCGAGTGCAGCTAAAGGGGCTATCCACCGAGTGCAGCTAAAGGGGCTATCCACCGAGTGCAGCTAAAGGGGCTATCGTATCAACATTACTCGTTCCCAAAACTCTTTTACATGCACGACAGTAGCCATAATGCTAACGTTAGCGGGGTAACGTTAGCCAGAGCGATATAGCCAGCTTGGTACTATGACCCGGGGATCAGGCGACAGCCCACAGACCAGTAGCGCTGCTGTACTGAACAACAGGCTGCCTAGTGGTAAATGTAGTTATTTTTTTACGACATTAAAAACATTATAACTACCTTGTTTCAACCAGTTGTAGCTGGTCCATCAAAGTCTCCGACGATTAAACCCATTTGCGTCTTGTAAGGCGTCCATTTGAATCAAGGAAATAGCTTTCTGCACTCGCCAAAACTCCTTGTAGTGGATCAGAATTAGGGGAAAGATACCAGATGTGACGTCATGGCCCTGATAGCTCTGATAAGCTTTTTAATTTGCTCGTGCATGTTATTCGTGCGTGGACCTTTTTAACCATTTCTGAGTGGCATTTCCGGCGTCAAATGGAAAAAAATAAATAATGAAATTATATACCAATGATGTAAACTACCCATAATTGATCAGTAGGGTTTAACCTGCAAGTTGGGCTTTAAGCGGCGGACGGAGGATCTTGGTCTGACGCCCATGATGGTCAACCTAGTGGGCCGCGACCGAGACCTAGTTAAAACCCGGGATTCTCTGGACGAGCGGATGCTTCTCTGTCCCGTGCAGGCCCCATCTTTCACATGAATGTGGAAGTACACCCTAACGAGGAAATGTGGGCATGGATCTTCATTATCGGGAGTTCCATGCTCAAGTCGGCTGCAGTGCCGGCTCCGCTGTATGTCTGGTAAATCACAGTTGAAAACTGTGTTTGACATTTCTTTTTCTCTTCCCTCTTAGGATGGGGAGGGACTTGGACAGCGGCCTGTCTGAAGTGTGGCTTGTTATGTCGTTGTGTACAGTTCAGGTGATAGCTGCTTAGCTGGCGTGCTAGTTGTGGCCTACTGTGTTAGCCAGTCAGCTGTTAGCTGCGGCGCTAGCTCGTTGTGTTTACTAGGCTAGTAAATGTTAGCTTGTTGCTATCAGTCGGTTAGCTTAATGCTACACTGTTGAAACATTACTGTGACTATAACATGCCTTAAACACTCTGACTACGACGTCATCTTTGACAGAGGATGTTAGTCGACCCTACACCCGGGTGCCAGTGCCAGTGAGGACTTCGTCAACATGGAGAACGGCGGCTGGGTGGCGTAGCGGACATACCCTCGTCACCAACGCAGGAGATGCTGGGTTCAACTCAGTGTCCCGTTAACCAGTGTTGCAGTTCTCTCGGCCTGCGCTCAGGGTGAAGGTAGGAGTCCTGACCGGACTTTAAACACTTCTTCTTTTCTTCCCTTCTAAATGTTTTGTAATAACGATGTTTCCAAAACATGTGTTGCTGCAATACATTGAGGATACGACGCGTGTTGTGTGTGAATTGTCTTGTCACTGGTATAGCTTCTCTCTCCGTAGTAAATCAGCGTTGTTTTTTACATGTGTAAAAATGAACTGGTTTGGTTGTGATGAGAACATGTGTGTTCATGTAACGTTGTACCGTGGGTGAACTCACAACTAAGAGGGTTAGTTAAACCTGTGAAGCTATGTTTAGTGACATGTGATTGAGGAATGAATCTTTTCTCAGCCTGTGATGACAATGAACAGCATGTTCACATATTAACAGGGGTGCCTGTTCACCTTGGTCGTATCAAGGGTAAGATAGGAGGGGTGACCCCCCGGTTCCCTGGGGCTTCCCCCCCCTCCTCTCAGACATGTTTGGTTACAATATATTGTGTCACTGTGTTTGTGGGGATACGATGTAACCCTCAGCTTAAGTTGCTGGGGTTGTGCTTTCCGCTTGAGAAACAATTTTTCCTAAAGAAAAGGTTGTTTGGTCACTGAAAAATTGGGCGTGTGCACCGCGGAAATTTCCCCGCCATAGAGTACGTCAATGAGCGCGTCTCTATTGGTAAGACTTCCGTGGGTTGTTCAGGTCCATGTTATGGATCTGTTTCAGGGAGTTGTCAGAGCTCCTCCTCACGAAGTTCCTCCTCAGGGAGAAGTGCCTTCTGTGAGTTCGGACTATCCTTCCCAGTGAGGGAGCCTCCTCAGAGTTTCAGAGCCTCCTCCTCAGATTGTCAAGGTGAGTAGAACTTCAAAAAAGGAGTTCTGCTCTATTGTGTGTGTATTCGATTCAATTCGATTATTGAGTGTGTATTGGTTCAGTGCCTCCTCCTCGGAGAGCCCTAACCCAAGTGTTACATAGCTCAATGTTGCAATATTTCTTTTCAATCTATACAGCTCGCGTGGGAAGTCTCTCTGGGGATTCCCGTCTCCTCCCTGTGGCGAGGGTGGCGGGATGTGAAAATGATTTTTTTTTTACCCTCAGCTGCGTCACGTGGGATTCATGTCAGTCTGTGTTTCTTTCTTTTTTAAATAAAAAGAGGAAAGAACATGAAGCACGACGGCTCCTTGTCGTTCTCCCAGGCGACTTGGAGGAACAATGTCTGGTGTCTTGTTAGACTATCCATTGATGTGTTTGGGTCTTGACGCATACATAGTGCTGGCTCGGGGTGTTTCTGATAAGAATCACGCAGGAGGCTAGTACGCCTTGGTTGCTCGTTATTAAAACAGCGTTTTTATAGGGCAACTGGGATGGAGTTTGTCTCTTCCGAGCGCCAGTTTACTAGGTTGTCTCGACGAATTCTCGTTCATATCTGGGGGATGTTAACGGAATAGATCAGAACATAGGTAGAGGGGTCTCACGCCCTTGGGGTGGGCCACTGAGCGCGGTACAAATGGGACCGTCTGGGTGGCGCCCTCTTTTCATGTTTTAGATCGATACGCATACCTACCCCCTCTCCTGGAGTGGGCATGTCGGCGTGGTTAGGGCACGGGACTGGTTCTGGTCGCGCTGGTCCAGGTCAGTTAACCCGTTGTCCACCGGGGGCGCAGATCTGCTGTTCTGGTACCCTGAGGGACTTGTGCTTTTTTCGGGGGGAAAAATGCCGGGTCGGCCCGGGTGTCACAGGGTTAGGCGTTATGGAGACCCTTTGTTGGGTACATGTTGTACCTGGCACTATCATGGGGGCTGGTTCTCCTTTCTTTTCGCTCCTCTCTCACGCATGGCGAAGAGGGGGCTGTTGGGGTGGTCTTCTGAACCTCCTCTGGCATCCCTGTGTGCTTCCCGGGCCGCCGGGCCCGGTCCGAAGTTGTGTTTCGTCGACCCGTAGGCCTGGAATAACCCCTTTTTGAAAACTGAAACACTTGTACTGCGGTGATATATGTGTTTTGGAGTTTTTTCTTGAGGGGTTATAGGAACAACCACCGCATGTGGTACCAAGAGGGTGGTTGATTCCCTGGTGTGTTGGAGCAGAGTCAACTCCCGGGTTACCCGGTTGAGTGTGCCCCTGCACGTTCATGACGTCTGCCAATCGTGTCAGCCTTCTCTGCCTCGACCCCTCTGGGTGTTTTTTTTTGGTGGAGGCTTTGTCATGGTGCGCAACAATGCCAGCATACGCCCCTTCCGCCGGGGTGCTGTTTTCAGTTGACCCCTTTGGCGCCTGTCTCGTCCGCAGTGCTCCAGGCTCGGGTCTAAAGCCTGCTGCCTGGTTTAAGGGATGGACCCCTCTGGGGTCGTCTCCCCGGTGCGCTGCCTGCTTCCGTTATGGTTAGCCTTTTGAGTGCTTCAAGTTACGGCCATACTGACTGCCTGTGTTGCAGGGTCAGTGTGCCAGGCGGCGTACTAGTGGGGGGAAGGGCCCGCTCTTGGAGGGGCCCTGTCCGAATACGCTGGCGATGTGGGGGGCGGTGTCACTAAGTGACCGCCTGGTGAGGTCTTGATGCTTGGCGTCATTGACCTCTCCGGGCCCCCTTTTTCCCTTCAGTGGGTCTGGGTCTTCCTTCGCGCTCCGCTGCTACGGCCTTGCCATGGGGCTGAGTTTGCTCTTGACTCCGTGATTTTGGGGGCAGTAACGAGGTTTGTTCCTTCCGTTCGTTCCCTGGTGGCATGTGGGTTGTGCGTGTGCGTAGTCGTGGGGTCAAGCCACGGTCTGCTCACCCTTTGCGTTGAGTTGCTCGAGTTCCTCTTCGCACGGTCGGATCCGTCTCCCTCCCGTCCTCCAATAGGGAGGGTATCCCTCCATTAGGGAGGGTCGGGGGGGCTCGGTCCTCTCCGGTCTGATGGTTGTGGGGGGCCTCAGCGGGGTATATTTGTCGAGCTTCTGGCTTCCGCTCAGCTCCTGTTGTGCAGAATGACGCTGAGCGGAAACCAGTATGAAATAGAACGTAAGGTTATGTATATAACCAAGTTCTATGAATACTGGTGACGCTCAGCGTCGGGACGCCACTGCAGCCCTTGACCTCGCCTTGTGGTGAAAGTTTGGGAAGGAGGCGAGTAGGTGACCACACACCTGCTTATGAAGGTAAGCGGATAGGGGTGTGGCCAGACGGATGTCGGTATGTAAAGGTACATTGTGGAGTTTTTATTCAGTGCTGTGCACAAAGTGAGGTTAGTGCAGAACGACGCTGAGCGTCACCAGTATTCATAGAACTTGGTTATATACATAACCTTACGTTAATCACAGAGTGGCCTGGCCTACAATACTGTTAATCACAGAGTGGCCTGGCCTACAATACTGTTAATCACAGAGTGGCCTGGCCTACAATACTGTTAATCACAGAGTGGCCTGGCCTACAATACTGTTAATCACAGAGTGGCCTGGCCTACAATACTGTTAATCACAGAGTGGCCTGGTCTATAATACTGTTAATCACAGAGTGGCCTGGTCTATAATACTGTTAATCACAGAGTGGCCTACAATACTGTTAATCACAGAGTGGCCTGGTCTACAATACTGTTAATCACAGAGTGGCCTGGCCTACAATACTGTTAATCACAGAGTGGCCTGGCCTACAATACTGTTAATCACAGAGTGGCCTGGTCTACAATACTGTTAATCACAGAGTGGCCTGGTCTACAATACTGTTAATCACAGAGTGGCCTGGCCTACAATACTGTTAATCACAGAGTGGCCTGGTCTACAATACTGATTGATTGAAAATGTTATTAACAGATTGCAGAATGGGTACAATACTGTACGTCTCAATACACAATTGTTAAGGGGATGCAGACCAGAGAAAGACTTTCGTCTTGTTTACATTTTCAATTCATCATAACATTTATGACATACACGACATACAAATATACAGTACTGTTACATCCAGACATTTATGACATACAAGATATACAAATATACAGTACTGTTTAAGAGACAGAGTTTCTAAAAGAGAATATATAAATTTGAGGGGGAAGAAACTGTACATTGGAGGGGGTCTGTTAATCACAGAGTGGCCTAGCCTACAATAATGGAGTCTGTGACTTGCATTCTGCAAGTGACTATATTATTTATTATGATTAAGTTAAACCACAACAAAAAAGGCTATTTTATTTTATGACAGCTGCTTATTAGAAATAACTCTTGCTGTCACACAGAGAAAACTGCACCCAAAATTCACATAAAACATTCATTACATTCAACTCACATTTTACTTGGCGGCGTAAACAATGGAACAAAACAAGAGCTGCTCATTTGAAAATATATGACCTTACCATGTGATTGTGAGGGCCCATAATATGATCCAAAGCTGAGCGTGGTTGAGCCACCATTCATCTCTGAGACCTGGAGTAGGGGGGAAATGCCACAATACAATGTGTAAGAAGAAGAAAACAATGCTTTCCATTACCATTCCTCTGTACTACATTTAACCTGCGATACATCACACTTCCACTGGGAGGAGCACTTGTGTACTAAATACTACTATGGACCTGAACGCAACATAAGTGTTATGTTACCTTGTGCTCCCCAGATGGCAGCCTTGCAGAGCGATAGGGACTGAGGGGAGGAGTAGGGAGCCCGGGGGAGATGATGACCACTTCCTGGGTGAGGTCTGGAGATGTCAGGAGCTGCTGCCTCTGATCCGGGATAACTTCATCTACGGAGAAGACGATCCGGGAGCCGTTCGGGTGGTCCACCACTTCCACACATTCCTAACCATAGAGGAGATGGAGTAGTAAGCATGGTTGGACAAAAACAATGTGTGAACATGGCCATGTCATGTCCTTGTTCCTTGTCTCAAGGAAGTCATTTGAACTTGTTAGCGACCCAGCTATTTTCTGGAGGGTGACTAGCCTCTGTGGGGCCCCTGATGAAAAGGCCTCTAATGTATTTAAAGCAATTTAAAGCAGGGGCCAGTAGGGAGTCCTTTGCCACCCACTTCATCATCTCTCTTTGCGGAGAAGCAGAAAGGCCCCATTCAAGGTGCAGAACAGGCCCTGAAATAGGAGAGGCCCATTATGATCCCATTAACTACCTATTCAGCAGACCTCCCTATTCTCAGACCAGGGGGCGGATCTGAGGCCATGGGGGGGGTCGGGAAGGGGTCGCTGACGATAACCTCAAAGTGGAGCGGTGCTAGTGATGCTCTGAGGCCCTTCCCTGCTCCTGTAGTCTCCATAGTGATATCTCCACCCTCCCTCTCTCTCTCTCTCTCTCTCTCTCTCTCTCTCTCTCTCTCTATGTGTGGACATTGGGGGGTCATGGGAAGCTTCTTTGCATTGCAATAGGGTGAAACTGAAGTTTAACCATACTGTAGGTATGTCACTGTGACACTGAACCGGGAAATACTTTCTTAGCAATACAAGCCTGTACATAAAATTGTTTTCTGTCTCATACTCTGATAAACCCTTTCTATTGATGATAGTTGAGGGTTCCATTAGATTAACAATTTAAAATTATAAGAATAAGCTAGCATTACACAATGGCTTTACCTGAGACTGCATGGCATCTGTTGTGCTCCTTGTGTCAGATAGAAAAGTAGTGGACCAAGTCAAAAGTATCTGCAAAGAAAAGCAAAACATCAGAGAACCAACCATGCTTCTCCTAACCCCCAAACAAGGGAGAATAAAATGTTACTTAAATTGCCCTTTAATCCTGTTCAAGATGACAAGATAACGAGAGTCTGTGTCAAAGGATTGGATGGAGCCAACAGATAAAGTCTTGTCCTTCCTGTACTGTTGATGCCCTGATGATACACACATCGGCAAGGAAAGGAGAGATCCTTCACCAAAAGGATCCAACGACATACCACCACCACTATGAGGGCCGACATTCCACTCTACTGGTTAAAGTTGCTTACTCGTGAGTAGTACGTTCGTTGATAAAGAAAAATACTGTCCACAGCCGCTCCAGTGTAAAACAAAGATATCCAAATGGTTTATTTCTCTTCCACAGCGAAGTCTTTCTTTACAGAAGTGGTCCTAAAGCTATTTTCCTAAATATTCACGTTACTACTGAACGTATCGCCTGGCCTTCCCTGACTCACTTTGACTCTTGCCGTACTTGTTGACGTGTTGTTCTGTTTTTCCTTTGTCTGTCCGTTGATTGTTTTTTTTCTGTTTATTTTATACTTTTCTTTGTTATTAGTTTAGCTATGTGAAGCACTTTGGTTGACAAGCGTCATGTTTAAACGTGCTATATAAATACATTTGATTGATTGATTGATTGATTGATTGACTACTACAAGGTAAGAAAACTGTATTTTCCCAGTCTCCAAAATCACAGCCGACTCGACACATGAAAATTCCTCCACACTGGAAAGCCGTAAATCAACTTGCCGGCTCCTTCCACAACAAAACGGTAGGCTTGGCACCTTGGTTGCGAAATGCAGGCTTCAGTATATGTTGTTGAGTCTATCCGTTCAGTCCTGTTTCAAGCTACACACTGCCTGTCCTGAGAGAACCGTTGGCTATATATAGAGACACAAATGTTCTAGCAGGGGTTCTCAACCTTTCTGCTGCCAAGGCACCCCTGTGTTCAATAAAATATTCCAGGGCACCCCTACATACGATAAAGACTTTTCCGGTCCTGTCTTTTTTGCTACAATGATGACAAAAGTGCTTGCTTTCAAAATTATGTTTATTGAAGAAACCGGGAAACACATTTGTGTGTATATGCAGGCTATATAATGCATTATTAATAGGTGTTTCAGGTCTAAATGGCTTAGTACTGTTGACATTACACTGCTTGTAGTAGTAAATCAAATAGCATATTTCTTTAAATAAAATTACAGAAAATTATCACTAAAGTGCTATCTGTTGCAGCTGCACTATTTTCCATAAAAATAGCATATTTGGATAAGTGTGACCATTTCTCAAAAACTGAAAATCATGTATTTTTTTAAATACAGAAAAGGATCACTAAAGTGCTATCTGTTGCAGCTGCATTGTTCTCCATAAAAATAGCATATTTGGATAAGTGTGACCATTTCACAGAAAAGGATCACCAAGTTACCATTTCTCAAAAAATATAAATAAATCAGAAAATAAGCACTCGTTCACTCAGTGGACATTTCTAGCTCAATGCGAGGTCTGCTGCTGCTGGCTAATAATACGGTCAATACGTGGGGAGATCTTTGACAAGGCAACACAACACGCATGTCATCCTCAAGGCTCAACTTGGCCCTATATTTTGTTTTCAGAGCTGTCATGGATGAAAAGCCAGCTTCACACAGATATGTGGTGCTGAATGGTATCAACACCTTAACTGCTGCATCATGAGATACTTGGTACTCAGCACCACACTCTGAAACAAGCTCTCCAGAATGAAGGATTTGGGGTGCTTGATGTATAGATTGGGGGGAGATGATCACAGCTAAAACGGTGAGATCGAAATGGACGGTGGAAGCAGGTAGAGCAGGTGGTTCAGTAGAGCAGGGTGATTGTTGTGAGGCACACTGCCAGCGAGAGAATGTTTGTTGACATTCCTTGTAAGAACATCTGAGATTAGAGCGAGTGTCTCCCAGAGCAGGAGGGAGAGAGGTTCATCTTAATGAAACGTGAAATGTGTGTAAAGGTTATTAACGCAGTTATCATGACAACACGGCACATGACAACCAGAAAGGGGTGGGCTATCGTTGCTACGGCGAGGATCTATAAGTCGAACGGTGTTTCCGGGTGTAGGGCAGACTAGAATCTGACCAGGAGCGAGTAGGACTGAGATCACACAGAAGACACTCTCTCCTCTCATCACAGAGAGGAGGGGGGGGGGGGGGGAGAATGCCACATCATTATTAGCTTCGGCTAACGCGAGGAGGGTTAGGCTAAAGACCAGGCCTGAACACTATTGGACTGAATAACAAAAGGACGATAGACGAACACACCGAAAGATCATTAGAATAGACTCTTCAAGGACAATACAATCTGTTAACATCTGAGCTGAGGTTTCTGTTTATCAAATAAAACCACGCTTTTCCTTGTAAGGTATTTCACGTTGTCGAAGTGTCGAATTCTTACGGAGGTGGAGAATTATTATGGTTTGCGGATTGTACTAACGGGGAGAGATAAGGATCTTATCAGCCAGTATCTGAGACGTCAGGACCATTAAAATGACACAACGCAGAGGAATTGGATGGAGGGCCAAACAGACGAAGACGTGATACTGGCCAGTTTGATCAGGATCTAACAAGGTGGTATCAGATGAGACTTCAATGAGTTCTTCCAAGAGTTTGGATGGAGATGTGTCAGGAAGCTTTGTCTCAATGCTGTCTGTAAAGTAATTTTTTTATCCAGAGTAACTTGGTGATCATTTTCTGTGTTTTATTAAATAATGATTTTCAGATTTTGAGAAATGGTCAAACTTATCCAAATATGGTATTTTCATGGAAAACAGTGCAGCTGCAACAGATAGCACTTTAGTGGTAATTTTCTGTAATCCAAAAAGAATAAAAAATAAATAAAATAAAATAATTATTATTATTATTTTTTTATCTCAAGGCACCCCTGGCAGCTCTCTGAGGCACCCTGTTGAGAAACGCTGTTCTAGAGAATGTTCGGTTATGACATCATACGGTGACATCACAAATGTTCCAGAACGTTCAATCATGACATCATACTGTGACATCACAAATGTTCTAGAACGTTCGGTCATGACATCATACTGTGACATCACACAAATGTTCTAGAATGTTCGGTCATGACATCATACTGTGACATCACAAATGTTCTAGAATGTTCTATTAACAAATAAGACGGTTCAATGACTTTATCTAAATCCAATCAATATTCCTAATGCTGTTTCAATGTAAGGTTATAAAAATAAACATATAAACATTCATACAATACAATAACCTAAATATATAGCTTTGGCTCCTACACCGGCCCCTAATTGTACTTCTAATCTAGAGACAATTACTAACAACTAAAAAACAAGGAGCTAAACCAAACACTATTTTAACTGATAAGTGTCTCTGCCGCTGGATAACCAATACCTGGTGCCAGAGGTCCCTAGTACATGGCACACCGTAGGAGGAAGGTCTTTACCACCGCCTCATACAGCTTATTGGAGAAGACAGACCTTAGTCTATCCAAAGTGGTCGTCTTCGTCTTGACACGGACCCGGCGCACAAGACTGTGCTGGTCAGGAACCGCTGAACTGTGTCGAACTGCTATTCCGCTGCAGTAGCGCTGACCATGGCGTTCTTTATCTCTGGGTCCTCCGTGGTTAGGTCCCCACAGTGTTCTGGGTTCTGAGGCCATTCCTCTTCGGGCTTGGTGAGGAATTCCGGCCCCTGTATCCAAGTCTCATTGCGCAGGAATGATTCCACATTGAGTCTTCTCGACGCGTGGTCCGCAGGATCTGTTGCAGTATCTACATACCGCCACTGTCCTACTTCTGACAGCTTCAAGATGGTCTCCACTCGATTCGCTAGATCCGGCCCCTGTAGCACCACATACCACAACCACCACCACCACATACCACCACCACCACCACCACCACCACCACCATACCACCACCACCACCACCACATACCACCACCACCACCACCACCATACCACCACATACCACCACCACCACCACCACATACCACCACCACCACCACCACCACCATACCACCACATACCACCACCACCACCACCACATACCACCACCACCACCACCACCATACCACCACATACCACCACCACCACCACCACATACCACCACCACCACCACATACCACCACCACCACCACCACCATACCACCACATACCACCACATACCACCACCACCACCACATACCACCACCACCACCACATACCACCACATACCACCACCACCACCACATACCACCACCACCACCACCACATACTTTATCACCACCACCACCACACCACCACCACCACATACCACCACATACCACCACCACCACCACCACATACCACCACCACCACCACCACCACATACCACCACATACCACCACATACCACCACCACCACCACCACCACATACCACCACCACCACATACCACCACCACCACATACCACCACTACCACATACCACCACCACTACCACCACCACCACATACTGTATCACCACCACCACCACCACCACATACCACCACATACCACCACCACCACCACCACCACCACATACCACCACATACCACCACCACCACATACCACCACATACCACCACATACCACCACCACCACTACCACATACCACCACCACTACCACCACCACCACATACTGTATCACCACCACCATCACTACCACCACCACCACATATCACCACCACCACCACCACCACCACCACATACCACAACTACCACCATCATCACCACCACCATCACCAGAATCAGCAGCACTCATCCATGCCCACACTGCAATACGGTGTATGGGTCCAGGCAGGGCCAGACTCTTCAGCCATCTCAAGACCCACAGGAAGGACCCATCAGAAGGACAGTCATACTCAAACTTGAGTGGTCGCAGATGATGATGAGCCTGCAGCACTTCTACCATGTCTCCCACTGGCTGCAGTCTAAATGTTTTACTGGAGATCTCAATAGAAACAAAAATTTCTTAGACCAATCAAATCCATATAGCAGACGGCAAGAGAAATTCAGTGAGAAATATTGTGCATCAATACTTGTTTTTGTTATCTTTCACATTCCTTGGCTGAATCCCTCACGAGATAAAGCTGGGAACGAGGTTACTGAATCCCAGAGGATCCGTTCTTTGTCATTAGCCATTTACTGTATCAGTCATTGCATTGAAGAAGTAATTTTAGTCCTAAATCAAACTGACAAGCGTTCTATTATCCCACTGTCCCAGTATTCCAAAGTGGGAAAGTTAGCGTCACCTTCCTTTCCTTGTCCCCAGGGCAGAGGTCGTCCGAAACAATGGCTGTGACTCACGTCTGCCTTCCCCACACTTCCCTGGTATACAGTGAAATAGGGAGCTAGACCTGAGACACAGGGTGCTATGGACAAAGTCAGGCTGTAAATTGAGACCAGGCCGTAATCATTGGCACCTTGGAAAATCAGATTAAGCCTGCTGTTAAAACATCAAAGGCAACGAGGACTCAGAGGGAGGCCATTTCCGCTCATGTATGAGACAGGCACCTTTCTTTCCCTTTTTTTATTTTTATTTTTTTACAATGACTCAATGGGCCCATAATAACAGAGTTGGCATGGAAACCACAGATTTGCAACCATACAGTCATACAACCCTGGCTCCTGCTTCTACTATGGGAACAGAGAATTGATAAGTGATTCTAAAGCCTTTCCATTTGAAGCCAGCTTTCTCCATTCTGAGTGTGGGCCAGACTACTGCACTGCAGGCTGAGAGCTGTCCAAGAGTATTTGGACTGATGAGTTTTCCATGCTGCCTTTGTAAATGAGCTTTGGAGTCTATAATCATTGTGGTCAGGACTAAGACAGATATATGCATGGTGTCTCTATGTGCAGCAGAGCACAGAATAGAGCCTATGTGGAAATCAGTGTTGCTGGTTCCAGACAGAGATCTATCTGACTCATTATCTCCCAATAAGCGGCATTACAACATACAATATGGGAACTGGAGAATCATGTCTGCAACAATACCAAGTACTGCTCAGGCACAGCACAGATGCTATATCAACACTGAGAGAAATCTCAATCATTGTATTACGTAACAATAGCCAATAATGTAAATGATCTAAATTAACTAACAATGGCTTGACTGTAACTTGAATTACAGTGTGTTTAACAATTTGCTGATCTCTATTTACCCTGTGGTTGTGCTACCCAGGGGCCAGTCACACTGTGAGGCTGACATTCAACTTTAATGATCCCATCTCACTGATAACTGGATAACTAGATGTGTAATTCATTGGCGTTTTCAGTCAGTCTTTCTACGCAGGCCTGTTTATAATTCAATACTCCTGAAGGGCAAACAATGGGGCTCCTTCTGCGTCCCACACACTGCTGCCATTCAGGCCTCTACAGTCTACGACACCAGCCACTGGAGTGCAGGACGTTTGCCTTCTGTTTACCATATTTGTGTTTTGCAAAGTGTCCCATTACTAGGAAAATATTTCAAATTGTTGTTAATGAGATGCACCATCAATACACATTGACCGACTGCAATAACAGTATCATTGTAATGGTATTTGTCCTTTGGGATGGCTTCAATCAAGCCAGCACAGTAGCACTACAAGCCACAGTATAAACACGTGCATACTGTTGCAGCCCCTCATTCTTTGTTCTTTTCATTCTTGTGAGCACACTTTGCTCACTTGATTTTGGAGGCACACTTCAGAGGGTGGGCATAATCTATCTGCGATAAAGGAGTCATTTGTACAAAATTATCAGTATGACAACAATGTTGTTGTAGAAGTATGGGTAGGCTACAGTATACAGTATGCTGGACTCATATTAGTATTATATCAGGTTAGAGTGATAGTTGATAGTGATAGAGTTGAAGAACAGCTACAGTATTAAGTCCACTGCACAGTGCTAGTCTCTTGATGGCCGTGCCAAAACACTTTGTCTCGAGTCTCTGTGCATTTTGGCTTCCATATCCCTTGTGTCAGAGTCCAGTGCTGCAGAAACATTCCCTCTCTGAGAGACGCAAACACCAATCCTGCCTAATAAGGCAAAATCAGTGCACATATTATCTGGTGAAAAACAAACTCAACACTGGCTTTCCCAGGGTTTGCTCAGAACACCCCAAATAGTATCTGGTTGTTGAGATTCAACAGGGCAGCCATCAGCTCTCCCAAGAAGGGGTTCCCTAGTCTTGTTTGATACTACCTTTCCGAAATGTGTGTGTACAAGTGTTATACCTTTTTTATTCCCTGTTGGGCGAGGACTCCATGATCAACCCTGTATCATCTACACTGCAGACATGAGGTCCCTTATAAAGAATGCCATAAAAGGTCTCTGTGATCTCATCTCCAAAGATGAGCTCACAGCACAGGGCTTGGGATGTTCCTCGTAATCTTGATGCCCTACTTTTGACTGATGTTTTGCAGGATGCATTTTTTGTTTTCTGCTCATTGTAAAAGTGCACTGTGCGCTTTGTGTAAACACCTCGGAAGTACCTTGTATGTTTTCCAGCATTGTGCCCAGTGGGGTGACTAAATCAAGGTTAAAAACAAGGACAATGACAAAGGGATAACCGAGGACATATGAGCAGATGAGACATGGAGGATAGCTGTATGTAGATCACTGCCTTTGAGCATTGCTGCCCAAGGGGACTCATCTGGTCCCCTAAGAACTATACCAGATGTTAGGCTGCTGGGAATCTAGCTATAGGGTATCTAACTAGGGAAGCAGAATAGTCATTTCCAATAAGATGTTTTAGATACAAGCAAAGAGATAGTTTGCAGGAGCCATGCACTGTTTTGTAGGATTCCAAGTCTTATCCTGTGCACTTAACATACTCAGGTGTGCAAAGGATCTACTGTTTCAAGTAATAGAAGTATAACCAAAGATTAGACCTCCATGATCCACTTTTCACATTAGCACAATACTGTACATATTGCTGTGAAAACCCACTACTTCACAGAAGGGTGAGGAAGGTCCTTCTGCAAGGAGGAGGAGGAGATGAGGAACCAGACTATTTACCACTATTTACGTGAAAAGCTGCTGGGCTTCTGAGTTACTCAGCCCGATAGGGTCAGTGAACTTCACCACACCCTCCTGAGTTCTGGGAAACCATGGGGAGGTTTCCACTGCCTAGAATAGCGACATGTGTCACGTTTACAATGGAATAATTGGGGGTAAAAAATAAATAGAAAAGAAACGCATGCCGATTTATGGCTCACATACCAACAACACTTAGTTTGAATATGAATTGAATTTATGTTAGCCATTTTGTATTAGTCATATTAAAGAACTCCCTGACTAACTCAGACACAAATCTTGGAATAGATGAAATTATGTTGCCAAAAGCCAATACTCCTTTGCCTTGATCTGTTGACCACTTGCTTAACCAATGCACAATAAATCAACAGGTCCTTTAGTATTTTGTAGTTGCAAGATCAATTTGACATTGCCGACTAAAAACACACTTCTTCAATCAATATCTGAATAAAATAGAAGAATGTACAAAAATAAAAACATTCTTACTGTATTTTCCTATTATGTACTATGCTACTATGTCTATACTACTATCTACTATGTACTATACTACAACCTACTATGCTAATATGTCTATACTACTATACTACTATGCACTCAGAGTGTAGCACTCAAGTTCGACACTGTTTGATGAACAATACATCTTACCCATAACCGCCAGAGGTGTACCCCTCCTGCTGACTTGTTGTACACAATTTGTCGTTTTGGATAAAAGCATCAGCTAAATGACTAAATGTAAATGTAAATGTAAGATCAAGTGAGATGAGAAATGAGATATATGTAGCTATGATGTCATTGTTCCTAGGATTCACAACCTTTTTTTGGCCAACGACCCCACATTGAACTCCTGTGACCCCAGAATTTAATACCCATGGAAACTGTCTTTTCACTGTATGATACCAGTGTAAAAACCTTTCATTCCTCAGAGACACATCAGGCTGCTGTTCAATTATAACTGTGTATTACCAGGTTCCATGGCTCGTCCACAATCAGATTGATATAGTGTCTTTGTAAAATAATCACATAATGTCATTTTAGCTTTTTAGGGACCCAGTTTTCATATTGGTGGACCCCACATGCAGTCCCAACCAACAGGGTGAGACAGCCATCATTCTGCAATCTGCACCTGCCACCCCACTGTCATTCTCTACCTCACTCCTTCTTCCATAGAAGGGTGTTTTCTCTGTGACTGGGCCTTGCCCTAACATGACCTCCTTCCACTCCACATACACAGCCTTCTTGCATTGTTCTCTCAGTCAGAAAGACTGCCAAGACAACCGCACACAGCATCTAATGAATAACTGTCATGGTCATGGTGGTGAACCATGAACCCCTGTGATAAACAATATCCCACCCTAGTGCTCCACTAAGGATGTGACTCTTTGGCTGGAGACATGAATAAGCTGAGGATGTGACTCTGGGGCTGGAGGCAGGAATACGCTGTCCTTATATACTTACTCACAGTCCTCAGACTTGGAGAAGATGAAACAGCAACAATGCAAATTGATGAATAGAAGTTTGAGCTCTTGATAAGACTTACTTAGAAAGGAGTCAGTGTTCTTAGGTTCAACCACAAAATGTGTCAAATGCATTTTATTTTTAAAATTGGGGGAAAGCTGAGGAAGTTCTTCAGATGCAAAAATAAAGCTGAAAACAGAACAGGTGAGAAACAAGTGAATGTTTTGCAGCAATAATACCAACACATTAGCTGTTTAAAGATCTAAAGGATCACTTTACCTTTATTAGTTTCCACTGTGCTGCTTTTATCTTACTTATCCAAAATGCAAATTAATCTAATTTGATAACATTGTAGAAATTGTCATTATACAATATGACAACAAATCAAATACCTACTCTAGTCATTAGTCCAAGTGACCTCTCTGATATTGCCTGGTTTCACACAGAGCTCTGGTGAGGAGAAATCTGGTTAATCATTGACTACATGTGGTGTGAACTACTGGTTCTTAGTCAGATGTCCTGCATGAAGAAAAAAACATGCTTGTTTGCTTAAGGTGGTCATTCTGTTTGGCCTAACACTAGTCTGCAATTAATTTGACCTTAAACAGACACTGTATAATAACCATTAGAATGTATAAACACACTGTGTACTCGTGCTATTATAATCTAATGGAGGGTGTATTTCCTGGATGTTCAAATCATGCCAACAGCTCAGTACCAAATGTCAGAATGATCGGAAGGCAATGCCATATCAAATTTCAGCGTTTGAGTTACATAAAGAAGGCAATAAAACCGGCAAAACATCATGCCTGAACAGGCTGTGAGAAGGTAATCACAAACAGATCTGTGAATAAATAAAGCTGTCATTTATTACTAAACATGGTGAGTCACTGTGCGGTTATGTGAAAGATGTGGGCCTTGATCTCCTACGAGGTTGATCACAGCCTCCCGCCTCGCTTCCAGGCTGCAGCTTGGCTGCGGATGTGAAAACACAGGCCATACAAGGTCCTCCTAGAGCACCAAGTTGAAGATATGCAGTTATTGGGGGATACACACATTTATCAGGAGGGGAACTATTTCACCTCCATGTATGGTGCTCCTCCCTGCGTCTAGAGTCACAGCCTGTGTGCTACTTATCAATGTAGATCCAATATGCGCCCCGAGAAGGACCTGTGAGAAACTAAATCAAAGCCTTGGCGATTCACTAAAAACCAGGCATGTCACGTACCATGTCACGTACCATGTCCAATGGGCGGTTGAGTTGGGGCGTGAGGTCTATTGGGGTTAAGGTATAGGGGGCAGGTTTATACATGAGATGCCTGGCTTTTAGGGACTCCCCTCTCTCTTCTAAGGACTGTTACAGTATGTACAGAGATTAACTCCCATTCTAGGAAACAGGTTCATACACCCAGAGATTACATCCTGCAGTATCGGATCTACATAATGCCACAAAAGGAGATTCCACTTGGAACTATAGATTTGATTAAAAGCTGTCTAACAAAGAATGCGCAGAATACGCAGTCAAAACACAAAGGCCCAATCAGTGATGCCAACATATGGTAAAATACATGGATAGCCCCACCACCAAAGGTAAACAGCAATGGAGACATGTTTTCACCCTGTAGTTGATTGACTGGCCTCTTGATACAAACAACGGGTAAATATGAGTTTTTAGTTGGATTTGCTGTATTTCGTGGCAGCAAAAGGTTTGTTTACATTGGTCATATTTGTAAACATAGAGGTAAAACAGATCTATATTCTGCTTTATGATGGGTTAAGACAGTTCCAAAAAGAGTATTTTCGATCTACAGATCAAACTCTTCAAGACTGTATGTGAATATACCACACATTTGGTTAAGAAAAACCACGGATTGTGACTTTAAGTACAAAACAGTCAAAAGAAAATAATAAAACCCTGGCTGTCATTTTACATATTCAAAGGTGAGCATAATGTTGTGGAAAGCATGGGGCCGTATAGAGCCTAAGTAACATCTCAAAGGGAATCAGACTAGGGAGTGGGAATCATCCTGACAGTAAGAAGGAGCCACTAAGTGGTTGGTCCCGGGGCCACGAGGCTCAGCAGGTCTGAGGCTGGGAGGATAACTAGCCTGGCAGCACACACAACATTTCCCATTTCATCATGACTAATTCTATGGAGCCAACCTAGCAACTGTCAGTACAACCACAACTATTAGGCTGGGCAACGAGGAGTGGCATGTTGGGTAACACTGCCATAGCGCCCACAGCCTGTCTGTGCTTTTGTGATGAACATCAAGGTGTTGCCTCAGCGCTGCCCTCCCCTCCACTTCCTAAATCAGCGGGTGCCCACAGGACTGTTTCAACATCAAAACAACACAGACCACATGGCTCACTGAGGATAAGGGGGACTTTTCTTCAGGTATAGTTTACACACGCATCATCACACTGTGTGGCCATCCGTCCCCTAGGCACTGACAAATTCCTGGCAAAGGCTCCAGCACTAATCCGAAGGAAAAAAGTATGTAGGCCTAAGCCCCTGAGTCGTCGGGCAGGTTAGGCAAACCTTAAATAAAAACATGCTACAGTAACAACCTAGAGTCATATGGTTTATTTTCTGCATTCATGATTATTATCATGATTATTATATAAGAATTGGATTCGTTATTATTCTGCTCACACATGGGAAAGAAAAAGTGTACTCACCTCACCTATGATGTGCCACAAGCCACAGAACCCGCAGTGCCCTGTTAAAGTCTGCTCTGCTCTGCTCAGTGGTGTATGTCAACCTAATGTATTGGAGGGTAGTCCTCCGCAGCCTGCTCTCTCATATGGAACTCTCTCTCTCTCTCTCTCTCTCTCTCTCTCTCTCTCTCTCTCTCTCTCTCTCTCTCTCTCTCTCTCTCTCTCTCTCTCTCTCTCTCTCTCTCTCTCTGCACTTGCTCCGCCTGTGAAGGACTTCCCGGTTGACAGGCATTGCCATAGCAACCCCTGGGCCCTGTTCAAAAGACACCCTCCTCTTGGCCTGTCAGCACAGGGCTCCTCCTTCAATGAAGAGGGCCCATTGTTGTGATAAGGTGATATTTCACAGCGCCGGGTTAACGAAAGGGGAACGCAAATAGTTCATCACCTCTACCTCCTCAACACTATGCACGCACTGTTACCCCCCTCCTCTCCTCCGGACCCCCCCCCTCTCTCTCTCTCTCTCTCTCTCTCTCTCTCTCTCTCTCTCTCTCTCTCTCTCTCTCTCTCTCTCTCCCTCCCGTGACTCGCTCTCCCTTTGTGTGTAGAGGATTGTCTGTGTTGTGGAGGGTAGACACAGGCCAGACAACACTGACAACAGACAACACAAGATATATCATTTTAGACTCTTGTATTGAGTCTTAAAAGCTTATTTTTTTCTTTTCTTTTTTTGTGATGTGATGGAAAACTATTAAAAAAGGGGTAAGACAATCTCAATACATATTTTAATTTGAGCTTGTTTCAAGAATGTTGCATAGAAACAAGTGAACATGTTTTGAGAACAATCAGAAGAGAAATAAATCTGATTTCAAAACAAATTTCACTTTAAAAAACATGGGTAACACTTTATAATAACACTCAGTTATAAGACCTTTATAAGGTATTTGTAGATAATGAACTAATCATGAACAAATCATTTATACATTCGTGAATTATTATTAAATCATTTATAACTATATTTGTATAACATTTACAAATTAGTTCTACATTATTTATAACTCATTAAATAATGTTGTTTAATGTGTAGTAACACATTTGTAGATGCTTTGAAAAATGGATATGAAAAAATGACTATACTGTACCTCCATTTATTTGTTCATGATTTGTTAAGACATTCATAAAACATCTATAAATCATTTGCAGATGCTATTGTGTGCCCTAATCTAAAGTGAAGCCTATTCATCATTAACAAATGTCTAAGTTGTGAGGATTGGCCCGTTGCCGCCACACGCTTCTAGGTCAATTACCAATTGCCGTCACGCACCTGTTGTTTGTTTGTAATCAGCGCTCCAGAGCCCTTCATATACTCGGGTCTTTCTGTCAGTCGTTGTCGGGTCGTTTTGGATTACCACTGCTGCTGCCTGTTCCCCCCGTTGTTGTACCTCGTCTGTTTTTCTTCAGGACGTCTATGGAAGTCGCCGCTGTTGTGTTTCTCTATCATCCCCGCGCAGACCCCGCGCCTCCCGACCTCGCACCTCGGGAGCCCCGTCTCTCTGAACCACGTTTGTTCGAGGGTAACTTCGAGGATTGTGCCACATTCATCATGCAATGTGAGTTGGTTTTCCTTCATCAACCCAGCCGGTTTTCGTCTGAGGGAGCCCGAGTAGCTTACATGACTAACCTGCTCACAGGCCGAGCAGCACAGTGGGTCACTGCTTCCTGGTCTATGAGGGCCGATTTTTGTTTCTCCTACCCAGACTTCGTGGCAGAGCTCCGAAGGGTTTTCCACCACCCAGCTCGTGGCCAGGACCCGGGAGCTCGGCTGGGCACCTTCCGGCAGGGCAGTGGCAGTGTCACCGACTACGCGCTGGAGTTCAGACTGGCCGCAACCGAGAGCGGTTGGAATGATCGGGCGCTTCATCTCACCTTCCTGAAGGGGCTCAACGACACTGTAAGGGACCAGCTCGCGACCCAAGAGGAGCCCGATTCTCTCGAGGGCCTAATCAGCCTCGCTATCCGCATCGACGGACGCCTCCGGGAGAGAAGGCGTGAGAGAGCACGACTGGGACCCCCAGACGTTCCCCAGACCCCCATCCTCGTGACCGTTCTGCTGACCGTCCTGCCCCCTCCGTGACTGGTGGTTTTTTTCCCTCCCGAGCTGTGACCGAGGAGGAACCCATGCAGCTGGGACGCACCCGCCTTAGCCCGGCCGAACGGGAGTCCAGGCTCTGGTCCGGCCTTTGTCTCTACTGCGGCCGGGATGGACACCGTATCTCCAATTGCCCTACCCGGCCAAGAAGACCAGGCTCGCCAGGACCCCGGGAGATCCTGGTGAGCCGTTTTTCCTGTTCCCACACCCGTGCACCACCTAACCGTCTGACGAGCGTCACCCTAGCCTGGGCGGACCAGCGGGCGACGGTGGGTGCACTCATTGACTCTGGTGCTGATGGGAGTTTCCTGGACGTTGAGTTTGCCACCCGGGCCAACATTCCACTTGAGGACCTCAAGAGGCCCTTGGAGGTTTTCGCGCTGGATCATCACCGCCTGGCTGACATCACTCAACGCACCTGTCCTGTCCTCCTCACCGTTGCTGGTAACCACGTTGAGAGACTCCAGTTTTTTATTACCAGATCCCCTCTTGTCCCAGTAGTCCTGGGTCGGCCCTGGCTCGCGCTGCATGAGCCCCACATCGCCTGGTCCTCCGGCACCATCAGGGGGTGGAGCTCCTCCTGTCATGCCCAGTGTCTTCAGGCGGCGTCCAGTCCTTCGCCCCGGGGTTCCCCTTGTGTCCCTGTCTCCAGCCCCCTCACCGGGCCCCTGTCTCCGTCTCCGGCCCCCCTCGCCGGTTCCCTGTCCCTGTCTCCAGCCCCCCTCACCGGGTCCCTGTCCCCGTCTCCAGCCCCCCTCACCGGTCCTCTGTCCCCGTCCCCGGTCCCCCTTTCCGGGCCTCTGTCTCTGTCCCCCTCTCCAGTGCCCCTGATCACCGGCTTCCTTCGGTCCCATCCGGGCAAGCCGAGGCGGGGTAGGTCGCCGGGTGGCTCCCGTGGAGGGGGGGGTACTGTGAGGATTGGCCCGTTGCCGCCACACGCTTCTAGGTCAATTACCAATTGCCGTCACGCACCTGTTGTTTGTTTGTAATCAGCGCTCCAGAGCCCTTCATATACTCGGGTCTTTCTGTCAGTCGTTGTCGGGTCGTTTTGGATTACCACTGCTGCTGCCTGTTCCCCCCGTTGTTGTACCTCATCTGTTTTTCTTCAGGATGTCTATGGAAGTCGCCGCTGTTGTGTTTCTCTATCATCCGTTGGAGCTGTACCTCGTCTGTTTTTCTTCAGGACGTCTATGGAAGTCGCCGCTGTTGTGTTTCTCTATCATCCGTTGGAGCTGTGCCTCGTTGCCCGCTTTGCGCATTTGCGCTTTGGTGAGTTTTTGGAACGAACCTTTTGGATTCTCTGTTTTCTGTGTGTTTGGATAACACTGAAGATTTGCCGTTTTTGTTTTGTACTGGACTCAGCTAAACTTGTGTTGGTAACACTGAAGATTAAGTCACGTGTGATTATACTGGACTTAGCTAAGGAGGACTGGACTGCCTCTGTATTCTGTTGGCTTGTTTATTGACCACTCTCTCTCTCTCTCCGTTCCTCCCCGAGTTGGATCCTGGAGTAGCTGCAGAGCCGCAGAGGCAGTGGCGCTACGCCGCTTCACCATCTCAATACCGGGACGATCTGCAGAGCCGCAGACAACTCTGCCAAGAACATTCTCCCCTTTGTTGTTCTTATTGTTATTTCGCTCATTCCTGTTTCAGAAATAAATACGCCCTAGTCTTTGGCTAACTCTGAACTACCTGTCTGTGCCGTGCTGTTGGGGTCGGTTTCAAACCATAACAGTTTATTTGTGGACTTTTATGAATACACACGAAGCAATTACCAAACTTGTCTTTTCATGTTTAACAAATGATTTGTTAAGACATTCATAAAACATCTATAAATCATTTGCAGATGCTATTGTGTGCCCTAATCTATCTATAGTCCTAATTCTGTCACTGTTTGATGTCACAAAGAAGGGTGTATCTGAAAGCTGTCTACAACATTTGTAACAGGTGATGAAAAAGTATTAGACATTTGTTAATGATGAATAGGCTTCACTTCAGATTAGGGCACACAATAGCATCTGCAAATGATGTATAGATGTTTTATGAATGTCTTAACAAATCATTTGTTAAACATGAAAAGACAAGTCTGGTAATTGCTTCGTGTGTATTCATAAAAGTCCACAAATAAACAAACTTAGACATTTGTTAATGATGAATAGGCTTGGGGGTGCCCCAGTGGCGAACCACATAGCACGCTCAGCCGCGACACGGCCGACCCGGGTTCGATTCCCGAACCCGTCGTTATTTGCAGAATGTCTTCCCCCCACTCTGTCTCCCATTCCTTCTCTGTCTCTCACTACTGGACTGCCCAATAGAAATAAAGCGATAAAACGCCAAAAAATTAATCTTAATTTTTTTTTTTTATTAAATGATGAATAGGCTTCACTTTAGATTAGGGCACACAATAGCATCTGCAAATGATTTATAGATGTTTTATGAATGTCTTAACAAATCATTTGTTGAACATGAACAAATAAATGGAGGTACAGTATAGTCGTTTTTTCATATCCATTTTTCAAAGCATCTACAAATCGTTAGCCTCATAGCATAATTGCCTAAGTCATTTTTCAAGACTTTCGGAAAAGAAGAAAAAACGAATTTTGGCACAAGCCACACGAGTGAGTTAGGCAGAAAGGGATTTGTAACATAACAAGGTTCTGATTGGCTGAGGACACAGCCACTAAGCCAGGGTGGTGCAGCAGTGTGAGGAGAGTAGAGTTAGGCAGAAATATCTATTTGGCCAAAAAATTACGTAGGCAATTATGCTATGAGGCTAACGAAATGTGTTACTATACATTAAACAACATTATTTAATGATGAACAAATCAAGTACAAACAATGTTGATAATGAGTTATAAATAATGTAGAACAATTTTTTAAATGTTATACAAATATAGTTATAAATGATTTAATAATAATTTACGAATGTATATAAATGATTTGTTCATGATTAGTTCATTATCTACAAATATATTATAAAGGTCTTATAACTGAGTGTTATTATAAAGTGTTACCCATACATGTTTGTAAGATAAGATAATACAAGATTAAAGTGACTTGCTAAAATGGAGATTTATTTAGTTGCAGTGAGGGGGAGAATGAAGAGTTCTCTGCAAGTTCCTCTGACTCATTAGTCTTGTCCACCCATGGTCCACCCCCATGAATACCTCTGACACTGTAGCCACGCTCTGACTCCCAGACTCAGACAACATGTTCCCCTAACTCCCCTCCCACCCTGCTGTCCATCTACTGAATAGTCCCACCCTGTCCATCTACTGAATAGTCCCACCCTGTCCATCTACTGAATATTCCCACCCTGTCCATCTACTGAATAGTCCCATCCTGTCCATCTACTGAATAGTCCCACCCTGTCCATCTACTGAATAGTCCCACCCTGTCCATCTACTGAATAGTCCCACCCTGTCCATCTACTGAATAGTCCCACCCTGTCCATCTACTGAATAGTCACAGGGATGTGACAATTAACAGGGCTGTAACAACGAGTTATATTTATTCCACTGTCCACAGACAATGACAGTTCTGATGATATTATCGCACAGATGAGTCGGTCAGAATTCAAACCCTTCCATTACATGCATGCGCTTGACACTAACCCTTAATAATACTGGGAAGGAACCAACAAGCAGAATGAAGCGTGCGCTCTCCTCCTCCGTGGCTCCTACCATACATGGCTGTGGCTGTTTGAAACTAGGATTTCCAGTTTTTATGTGGTCTGTGTTGCCTGCGGACTAACAGTTTAAAACCTATTGACATGTATGATTGTTTTGATCGTGTGTCTTGGTGTGCCTTACAAAGTACAGCAGGCAGACTGTGTTACAAGTTACACGTTGCAGGTGAGTAGTCCACTCATCTCACTTTGTAATGTGCACTTTAACCCTCCAGAGAGCCCAGCGATAAACTATAGATGATTTAGCAAAGCCTGGTCTCTGAATGTGTGTGTGTGTGTGTGTGTGCGTGCGTGCGTGCGTGCGTGCGTGCGTGCGTGCGTGCGTGCTTGCGTGCGTGCGTGCGTGTGTGTGTGTGTGTGTGTGTGTGTGTGTGTGTGTGTGTGTGTGTGTGCGCGTGCGTGCGTGCGTGCGTGTTTGAGAGAGAGAGTTTATGTGTCCTGGCTAGTTCTAGGTTGGAATTAAAGGAGTCAACTCTTTTTGAATAATTCAGCGGTCTGGCTTGGTGGAGCAGAACTCATGCGAATAACCGTATCCATTTACCAAGTCTGTGCAGCGCTGCTCACAAGGTTGTTTTTGCCAAACAGTTGCGGCACTGAACCTGAGAGGGGAGCTAGGATGATGGTATAGGAACTGTGGACTTTACCAGGGTCTGAACCCAAGAGAGGAGCCATGCAGTATTAGGAGCTGTAGGCTTTACTATAGGGTCTGAACCTGAGAGTGGAGCTAGGAGGACGGTATAGGAACCGTTGCTACAGTATAAGGCTTTACCAGGGTCTGAACCTGCGATGGTAGCTAGAAGGACAGTATAGGAGCTGTGGACTTTACCAGGGTCTGAACCTGAGAGAGGGCTTGGAGGGCAGTATAGGAGCTGTGGGCTTTACCGGGTCTCAACCTGATAGTTACCGTAAGCTGGACATTATGAGCTGTGGCTGAGGCTTTACCTGATAGTTAACCCTTTCACTACCTTCTGTAGTGTGGTTGTGAAAGAGTTAACCCTTTGTCGCGTGGCAGTGAAAGGGTTAACCTTATGTGTTGTAGCAGTGAAAGGGTTAACCATTTGGTAGTGTGTCAGTAAAAGGGTTAAGCTGGACATTAGAGCTGTGGCTGAGGCATCACCAGGCAGGGGTTGAATCCAGTTGGCCCAGAATAACACCCTGCTGGGACCACATCTGACACCCTGTCACTCTGCAGCCAAATGAGGTAATCACACAAGAGGTGATTGCTGCTTTGGCTTGGGACCCAATACCTCTCCCACAGTGAATACTTCCCTATTTTCCTCAATCTCTCGAC